>NC_142582.1:103683752-103834452 GCF_965207765.1 Zootoca vivipara | reverse complement strand
AATTCCCATCATCCCTGACCACTGGTCCTGTTAGCTAGGGATGATGGGAGTTGTAGTCCCAAAACATCTGGAGAGCGAGGTTGCTTATGCCTGTTTTAGAGCTTGATTCAATTGGTGGCCTCCTCAGTTATGGTGCAGCAGTCAGCATGTTGGCACAGGACCTGGGAAACCTAGGTTCAAAACCCCAAACATCCTTTTATATATTTGTACATGGCTATCATATCTCCCCTTCTCTTCTCTAGGCTAAACATACCCAGCTCCCTAAGCCGGACACAGTACTCCAGGTGAGGTCTGACCAGAGCAGAATACAGTGGTACTATTACTTCCCTTGATCTAGATCTGGCATCCCCAAACTTTGGCCCTCCAGATGTTTTGGACTACAATTCCCATCATCCCTGACCACTGGTCCTGTTAGCTAAGGATGATGGGAGTTGTAGGCCAAAACATCTGGAGGGCCACAGTTTGGGGATGCCTGATCTAGATGCTATACTCCTATTGATGCAGCCCAGAATTGCATTGGCTTTTTTAGCTGCTGCATCACACTGTTGACTCATGTCAAGTTTGTGGTCTACCAAGACTCCTAGATCCTTTTCACATGTACTGCTCTCAAGCCAGGTGTCACCCATCCTGTATTTGTGCTCCCCCCCCCAAGTGTAGTACTTTACATTTCTCCCTGTTAAAATTCATCTTGTTTGCTTTGGCCCAGTTGTCTAATCTGTTAAGGTCATTTTGAAGTGTGATCCTGTCCTCTGGGGTATTAGCCACCCCTCCCAATTTGGTGTCATCTGCAAACCTCTGCAAACTTGATCAGGATGCCCTCAAGCCCATCGTCCAAGTCAGATCGCATATCAACATATAAAATATTTTACTACAACGCTGAATTGCTTGTCCTGATTCATTCTAGCACGAAGGACAAATCTGAATCGTCCTAACGCTTCCCAAATGCAAGAGCACCTGTGGCTGGGACATATGTCTATTCTATTCAGAATCTTTTGAAGCTATGTAAAGATTTTAGACCTGGAAATGAAATTAGATTGATGGAATGATAAAGCAAAATCATTGACACAGGGTCACTTCATTGCTCGTTTAAGGAAATTAGCTGTGACAGTCTTCTGGCACTCTCTTTTCTTTTACACTCTAAGGTTCTGTTATGTACTGAGCTGAATCATAGAACAATAGGATCCAGAATCAGCCACCCAATCCAACTCCAGGTGGAAGTGAATCCGCAACCTGATTGGCCTGCAGGAGCAGCCAATCAGGCTGCTGGCAGAAGTCAATCCACAAACTGATTGGCCCACAGGTGTAGCCCTGAAGTAGCCAATCACGCAAAGCCCATTATGTAAATAATGTATATAAGCAGATGGTTTTGGGAAAAGGGCATTCTTCTCTTCTTCTCCTTGATGACTACGAGCGGAATAAAGAGCATGAAATTCACTCTCGACTCCGAGTATATTTCAGGTTCCTTCCTAAAATGAACTTTCCAAGCTGGATCAGACATGTTTACTCCTCACTAGTCTAAAGCCTAAGAGATCCATCATGGATTGGAAATCCTGGGTTGTATCCAACTAACTTGTCCCCCCCCCCCCGCTTGAGCAATGGAACTTTCCGTCCTCTCTGCACACCATGCACCAGGAGGTTGGGGGGTAACCCACAGCAAATTAAAGAGGAGAACATAGGGAGAGGAGAGGAGGGGAGTTCCATTGCAAAAGTGGAAATCATTGCACTGATGGAACAAGTTAACTAGGTAGGCTACTACCTCAGGAGTATAGATTTGTATGCTGGCTGCAATTACCAGGAACTAATTACACAGCATTTTTGTGTACTTTAGTATCATGATTCAGTTTTCCTAAATGTAACAATCTAATATAAGAGTTATTCTTCACAAATATTTAAAAGTCAGCGATACAGCAAATTATTTTTCATTTGGCATTTGCTGATTGAATGCAATTCTCCACGATGGCATGGAAGACAAAGTGATTTATGTCTCAATAAAGAACATGCCTTCTAATTCACTAGGTGAATGGGTTAAAGTCCTTTAAATTAATCCCCACTACTCTGTATTGATTAAACTTCTGGATTTGATCAATAGGGCAGAAAATTGTCATGAAGCCCTTGAAGAGATTCCAAACTTCTTTGTTTCTCAACCATTATATAGCTGCAGGGGGGAAATGGTTCATATATTATTGTGGGGGTGTAAGCATCAACTACAGCTTGGTAGTGTAGTTAAATATCTGAATTATTTCTCACTCGTTGCACAAATATGTTGAATATTTTCCCCAAACATTTTAACATTATATTTAGTAATACTATCGTTAAACTTCACCTGAATCATTCATCAGGCCCTCCTACAGCTGAATGCAAACCTCAATTCTGTTGCTATGCTTCATTCCAGATCTACCCTGTGGTCCTCCTGAAACTTGTCCATTGCTTCCTAATTCCCTCCCATCCTGCCATCAATTCCTCTGAATTGTTCCAGGTTTTCCTGTTGTTGTCAGTCCCTACTCCAGGTTCTTTATACTTATTCCACCTTTCAAATGAGCACAGAAGTTTGACCAATTGCAGGATGGTATGGGGGAGGATATGCTTGATGAAGGTTTCCCCCCTTCACTTGTTATCAGTGGGGACCTGTGGTTCTCCTGATGTTGGTCTACAACTCCTACCATTGGCCAACAACATCTGGAAGGATTCAGGTTCTCCATCCTTGCTCAAAATTATATTTGGTTTCATGAGCATGGATTTCATTCTGACAAGCAAGAACAGATTTTAGAGCAGGCATAGGCAACCCCAGCCCTCCAGATGTTTTGGGACTACAATTCCCATCATCCCTGACCACTGGTCCTGTTAGCTAGGGATGATGGGAGTTGTAGTCCCAAAACATCTGGAGAGCCGAGGTTGCCTATGCCTGTTTTAGAGCTTGATTCAATTGGTGGCCTCCTCAGTTATGGTGCAGCAATCAGCATGTTGGCACAGGACAGGACCTAGAATCATAGAATCGTAGAGTTGGAAGAGACCACAAGGGCCATCCAGTCCAACCTCCTGCCAAGCAGGAAACACCATCAAAGCATTCTTGATGGGGAAACCCAGGTTCAAAACCCATTCAGCCATGAAGTTCACTGTGTGACTGTGAGCCAGACACCATCTTTCAATCTAAACCACCTCGCAGAGTTGTTTTGGGAATACAATAGGGAGGGAGATACCAGTAAATGTGTGCACCACCTTGAGGTCCACTGGAAAGATGTGATACAAATTTAATAGAATAATAATAACGGCAACAACAATAATACTTTGCTCTAGAGGTTTGCACCGAAAGGAAGTGATGTTATAAATTTTTTGTTTGTTCAGGAGCTATACGTATTCTTGTAGATTAGCTATCAGAAAGTATCATTTTGTGAGTCAGGAAGCTGCAGCAAAGTGCTAACAAAACAGCAGCCTTTATTCTGTTGGGAAATAACTGGTGAATAGCAACTAATATTGAAGCCCCATGTATGTGTGAAACTACAAAATAAAAACAGCTGACTGCCTGAATTCAAAAAGCATGGGGCTTGACTCACTTTCTAGTCCCAAAGCCTCTAGCAGAGTTTAAAAGTGAAATTCATGCAGCATTTGCAAAATATGGGAGATAAAGGTTATTAGACCTTTAAATAGCCCAGTATTGAGCACTCACAATGTGCTCTCATGCCTCTACTCCTCCCACAATGAGTAGATCACAAACCTAAGTAAGTTTAAATGCTTTACTTACAGTAATCAGAGGTCTCACTTAAAAATACAAAAGTTAGTTTTCTAACAGGGTGTCTAGAGCTCGGGAACTCCACCCTCATGTGTCTGGTCAGTTACATGGTTCGAAAAGAGAAGACAGAAAGGAACAGGAAACAAGCCTTACTTCCTCCTTCCCAGAAGGTGAGTTGGCGTGACCTAGCTTTGCCTTCTCTATAAATTTGCAGCTCTGTGGTCCTTAACTCCTTCATTTATTAACTAGCATAGACATGCATCGTTAGGTTTGACTGCAAAATCTCCCACATATTCCAGCTGCAACACAGCCCTTGAAATATTTCTGATGCGGAGAGTTGAACAGTCAGTGACAGACACAAACCAATAATTTCTGTGCAGCACCATTGAGTACTGGCCCGCTGTGGTGGAAGATGCATTTCTGCTGCATATAATTGCTTTGCAGTAATTTTTTACCCATAAGTAAGTAGAACAATTCTCCTGAACATTGTTCACATTTGGGGAAATTGCAGTTGGCTGTGGTTTCCAGGCACATGCACCCTGCCTTTACAAGCAGCAAAAAATTTACAATTAGGATTATCACACAGGATAATGTGCTGCACAGTTTTCTACCGGGAAGTAATTTCTGTGTAAGAATTATGTGTAAAGTGGCCTTAATCTGGCTGGTTCTGTTCCCCACTATAACATTATTTATTTGATTAATTCTGGAGGGACTTTACAAGATAAATGCTATTGCCAAGGTGTAACTATTTATAATCAGATTGACATTGCATAGTCCTCCACTTCTTGAGATTTTGTTCTGAAGAGCAGACAACTAATTGAGATAAATGTCACGGTAGCAATGTAACAATGGTTCTTCTTAAAGACTGACATTTGGAACATACCTCTGTATAACCTGAAAACTTGCTTCTAGCATATTATAGACAGGTTGATCCAGTAAGAAATATTATTGTCTTACATTGCATATGGCTGGAGAAGTTGTAATGCTCTGTAGTTGGTTTCTGTATGATCCTGTAGGGTGCACTGGAAGATAATTATGACCTGACAGCATAATACAACAAGTTAGGCCAGCACTAGAGTTCTTTTTATCCAATCCTATATGCTTGTTTTTCAGAGTAGTGGCTATTAGAATTGGGCCATTAGTGTTGTTTGGGCAAATTGAATACAATGAGGCAATTGACATTATAGTCACTGCAATAGTTATGGGTGTGTTGATTTTTCCAGAGGACTTATTGATTCATTTCTTTGTTGGGCTCCTTGCAGATGAGGAGAATGAATCAATAAAAAGTATAAGGAAGGAGAAAATGATGAATTGTGACCCCGGTAGCAACGACGAAAATAAATTAATCTATATTTAGTTTGATTATAACGTGCATGTTTGGTATAAATTGCTATAATCTAAAAAGAAATCACTTTAAAACATTGTTAGTCACTTTTTCAGCTAAAGTAACATTATTGGAAATGATACAAGACCTGATTTTCATGCGATGATCTGTGGAAATTATTGCCCTAGCAGAATAACTAAAAATGTTATCTTGTATAGCCACATTAAAAAAGAAACCCAACTAATACGTACTTTATATTGGTGGAAAATTGGGCATGACTCCCATGTCCTCTCTGACTTTGGGGGCAAGCTGAGATGAGCATTTCCTACACCTCCATGTCTGTTGGGTGAGTGGGGCCAGCCAGTGTTAGCCACATTGCTTGGCCCTACCCCAGATGTACTCACATTGGAGAAGATGTCTGCACTGATAAAGCCCACACAAGCATAGACTTCTTTGGTGCAGATACCTATGCAGATACCCATGTAGGGCAGCGTTCCCCAAACTTGGGTCTGCTGCTGTTTTTGGACTACAGTTCCCATCATTCCTGACCACTGGCCTTGCCAGCTAGGGATGATGGGAGTTGTAGTCCAAAAACAGCTGGAGACCCAAGTCTGGGTAACACTGGTGTAGGGTGTGTAGCAGGCATTTTAAGCCAGCTTTTCTAATGCTATGGTGAATTTGAACTCCTCTTATCTTTTTGTGTTTCTTTTACATCACTGTACATGTCTTTGAAATCATGGTTTTAAGTGGCATATAAACCGCTAAAATGTTAAAAAAAATATGTCCTGAAACTCTCAGTCTAAAAAAATGACCAGAGCTGTGAAAAGCCCCATGTATTAATATTAAAATGCCCTTCAGAGACTTCAGGAAGTCACCACCTCTTGGTCTCTGTAGAACAATCAGTTTAGGTCTACCCAATGGGGTAGGGTGCATATTTATATGCTATATGAATGTAAATGTCTCAGATCTAATATATAGCACTTTATCGGGACCCTGAGGATCTTTGAATCATGCCAATCATTCAGTTATACTGCTCGTATCCACTATGCAGGGTCCTATCAGCATCAACAGTGTTTTAGTATGATTTGGAAACAATTACAGTACTGTACTCAAAGACTTACCGTGTTTCCCCTTTTTTAATACATAGTCAAAAAGTAAGCCAGGGCAGGGTTTTTAAGCATTTGAGACATATAAGGCATACCCTGAAAATAAGCCATACTTCAGTGCCACGCAGAGCAAGACCACCAAGTGCCCCAGCCAGCTAGTGGGACCCAGCACGGTGGCCGCTACAGGAGGTGGAAGCCTGCCCGGTCGGGTCAGTGCCTGGAAGCGGCTGCGCAGCAGCCGATAAAGCGTGCAACAGCCGCACGGAGCACCGAGGGCACAAGCCAGCAGGATCCAGCTCCTGCAATGCCGGCTGCGGCAGGAGGAGGAAGCCTGCCGGGTCAGGTCGGCGCCCGGAAGCGGCGGCGACTGCAGCGCTAACAAAGCGCGAAGCAGCGCCGCACGGAGCACCAAGGGCACGAGCGGCAGGAGGAAAGAGAGAGAGGCTCGTTACTTGCAGCACTTTAAGAGAAACGATCTCCACATTCCGAGCCTCCCTTTTGCGCATGCGGGCGTGTTAAAGCCCCAATCGGTTCACTCCCCGCTTCCTCCTCGCCATCCGTCCCTTTCACACATTGCCTCGGCCCCGCAGACCCCTCTCTGGACATCTTCCCCTAAGTGCGGTGCTGCTTCGTGCTTTGTCAACGCTGCAGCCACCGCCGCTTCCGACAAAGCGCAAAGCAGCGCCGCACTCTGTGTGTGTGTGTGTGTGTGTGTGCACATCCGTCTCTGTGCGTGCGCACGTCTCTCTCTCCCCTTGCGTCTCTCTCTGTCTCTCCGTCTCTGTGCGCACGCACGTCTCTCTCTCCCCTTGCGTCTCTCTCTCTGTGTGTGTGTGTGTGTGCGTGCGTGTCTCTCTCTCTCTGTGTGTGTTTGCGCGCGCGTCTCTCCCCCCCCCCGTGTGCACGTCTGTCTCTCTGTGTTTGCGCGCGCGTATCTCTCTCTCTCCCCCCCCCCCGTGTGCACATCTCTCTCTCTCTCTCTCTCTCTCTCTCTCTCTCATGCTTTTGGAAGCATAAAGTGGCTCCAGTTGGGTGTACATTTGCCCAATGGGGAAGGTAATGGTATCTTCCTGGGCAATGCTGCTTACAGATGTTCTATGGCCATAGGGTGGTTCAGAATGGCTTCACCTTCTGGCTTTTTAAAAATCTGACATCCCCTCCCCATCTCGTTTTGCCAACAGACCCACTGCAAATCTGGAGGAGGAGTGGCTCTGGTGGGCTCTGAATAATCTCTCTCTCCCTTTCTCCTGGAGGAGGATCTGGTGTGTAGGACTTACAAACCTTCAGAGACCCAGCTCTTGGGGGGGGGGGGCTTTTGGACACCACGCTTTGCCTCCCCTCTGATTGGGAACATTCTGGCATCGCAGGAGGTGGCCAAGCGGGTGGTGTCACTTCCGCGCCGGCCCCCGCTAGACTTGGCAATAAGATATAGTGATAGGCGCAGTTCTGGGGGGCACCAAGGAAGAGGCGAGGCTGGACACTGCGCCTCCGAGCAACAGCTCCAGCCCCGCCGGCAGCACCCTTAAGACAGCCCTGGATAAATGTACTGTAGATTGCTTTACCATACCGGTACTTATGTGGTAATAAAAAAAATAAGACACCACCTGAAAATAAGCCACCGTGTGTTTTTTTGAGGAAAAAAAGTTATAAGACGGTGTCTTAAAAAAGGGGAAACACGGTAGAACTCAATAATCAAACTAGATACATGTAGCAGTCTCACTGTTCCCCACCCCCACCCCGCCTGCCAATGAAAAGCAGCCATAGGGGCACTGCAAGTTTGATTAAAGAAACAGCAGGGGGAAAGGTCTCATTAACCCTTTCCCCTCGCAGAAGGAAAGCCGTCATAACCCTTTGTGAAAGGATAGTTCAGTGTTAAGAGTGTCTGCCTTGGAAAAAGTCTCAGGTTCAATCCCTGGTATTGCTAATGTAGCCAATACAAAGTTAGCTAGAACAATAGTCGGATTCAGTTTATTATGTTGCTCTGGCTATTCCTTTTGTTTCCGCTCAAAATCATGTCCATCTCCCAAACTGCTTTTCCACCAACAGGGGAAAAGACTTGAATATCATGCTCATCCTCCCGCCAATAAAACTTGCAGTTTTCCAATTTTCTTTGCAAGAAGAAAAGTAGAAAGTTGGGAAGCTGTTACATGCACCTGCTGTGTAATATATACTATGAAATATTTGGTTTGGCACTAGCACAAATTAATTAAAGTTACCACAGAACACAATAAATGTCCCTTGGGCCATTTGTTTTATTCTGCCATGAACCATTACAATGAAGTCACTCTAAGTAGATTCAGCCTTGCCTCCAGTCTGCAGCCATAAGTCATGCGAAAGTCCATAGAAAACAAACATTTGGTGAAGCCATATATTGGACTGTGGTTAGGCACTGGGTAGATGATCCAGCCTTGGGCCATGGGGATATTTGCAATTATTTGACTCCACTACGAAATCCTCTTTGCAATTTATTGGTGTTGCTGTGAAAAATGGGACTTGTGAGAGCCAGTTCAAAACTGAGAACCAGTTCAAAAGTGTAGAAAAGGCTAAGTATTCTCCAAATGAGTTGAGTAAACACAGCAGGGTGGAGAGCACTAGCTGTCATTCTAGTCACTGCCCATGGGTTGAATAGAGACTGAAGTGAAGACTCCCTGCACAAGGTTCTGTAATGTGTGCGGAGCCTCCATCAATAAATGAAACTCTCCACTTTACACAGTCACCTTCCAGCTCATGGAAGGTGATGAAAACAGTAGGGATGAGGATGGATCATCTCTCCCCTTTGTGTGTTTACTGAACTTAGTCAGAAAATGCCTAAGGAGAATTTAAGTTTAGAAAAGACTAAGAATGCAGGTGAGAGAAACTGCATGTTTGGAAACTCACACTGAATTTAGAGTATCTCAGGATGTTCAAAGCTCATCAGGGATAGTTCTAAACATGCATGGTGCTCTCAAGGACAGGAGCTTTCAAGCCTGCAATTCATCATCTGCATTCCTCTGAGGAGTAGAGTCCCATAAGATCTGCACCAAATCTTTTCTAATAGATATTAGAATTATCTCTGAGGGCCACGTTCTGTTAAAATGTTGACAATGTGAATTACCAATCTAGAGTATAAGTGTTGGTATAAGCCTTGTGGATACAGGTTCTGTCCAACACTAGTCATACTCAGAGAGCTGACCAACTGAAATTAATGAGCCTAAGTTAGTCATGTTTATTCATTTCAAAAGATTTACTATGTGAATAACTAATGGTGTTATTGTTGAAACAAAAATTGAAAAAAAATCCTTCCAGTAGCACCTTAGAGACCAACTAAGTTTGTCATACCTATGATAGGTCATACCTATGTCATACCTATGATAGGTCATACCTATGACAAACTTAGTTGGTTTCTAAGATGCTACTGGAAGGAATTTTTTTTATTTTTTGTTTCAACTACGTCAGGCCAACACGGCGACCTACCTGTAACTGGTGTCATTGTTGTTATTGCCAGAGTTTCTATGTTGACTTTCAGGCAAGGTAATTCACAAAGGTTCACACACCAGTATAAAATGTACCGGTATGCTTAAAAGAAAGCAACTTAGCAAAAGTTAATGCCAACATTTCTAAAAAAAATTAAAAGCCAAATACATCCTTGTTCTTGCCAAAAAGAACAGACCCACATATTTGTCAGAGTCATCAAGAGTCAATCCTTAGGGAGCAGTTCCTCCTCATCAGGGTCCCCAGCAGTGGGGTGGGCAAGGCAGTGGGAAACCTTGCCCCTTGGTGATCCAGCACAGTTTCTCCTGCCGCAATGTTGGATGCAGTCCATTCATTCTATCAATGTGTTAGCCATTTCCCCTCTTCCCATTTTAGTCATCCTATCCTGTGGACTCGGCAGAGGAATATTTAAAACACTTATATTCCCTCTCGCCTCCCCTCTCCCCATTATCCCAAATCAATTAAGCGCTCATACAAAGGTCACAGATCCCCTGAGTGCACATATAACCGAGTCCAGATGACTGACACACCCTTCTCAATGGCCACAGTCTCACATCTGGTGCTTAGCAACCATGACACTGCACTCTGCCAAAGACATTTGCCTCTTCTCTTTTGAAATACCAGGTTGGGGGTGCCAGGTTGAGAACACTCAGTTTGGAAAGAACAGAGCAGGGAGTTGATGTTGATCCCCAGTTGCTGTTGCTGCAAATGGCAGGACCCTAGAGGGAACTTATTATGCAGAAAGTTGCTGCAAGCTTGTTTTCACAAGAAACCTGAAAATGAATTTGCTTCCCCATGACAAAATTTTTGCAAAATTCTCTTGTGTAGCAGCCGTGCAAATATGTATCATCAATCATCATCATCATCATCATCATCATCATCATCATCATCATCTAGCATCAGCATTAACACCTGAAGATTGTGTGGCCACAATTAAAATTTAATTAAAATTTTAAAAACCCCAGTAGCGGCTTGTGAGACATTGCAGGTGGGTCACCGTTGCTCTCCCAACAAAGTGGGTCGCTGATGCTTACTGTGAGGGTAGAAGCAAGGAGTGGGGAGCTCAGCGCATTGTGCCACAGCAGGACCCTCAGAGTGGGTCTGCTACCAGGGGGCAAGGTGGGGCGTCGTTACGTAATGACGCATGCGTCGCTATGTAATGACGCATGCGTGCTACGTAGAGGGGGATCGCAACCCCCTGCGACTTCAAAATGGAGCCTAAACGGAGTGTCCAGGCTCAAGGTAGACAGCCCACTGGCGCAGTGCGCCCGCTGCACCAGTGGGCTATCTGCCTGGAGCCTGGATGCTCCGTTTAGGCTCTGTTTTGAAGTCGCAGGTGTGTGTGTGTGATCCCCTCTATGTTGTACACATGTGCAGCATCCCGCTGCACATGCGTGCTACATAGAGGGGCATTGCGCCCCTGACTTGAAAATGGAGCTTAAATGGAGCCTCCAGCCTAGAAAGCCTCGCTTGGCACGGTGGGCGGGCGCCACCCTGGAGCTGGATGGGGGTGACAGTCGGCGCCCCCGACTCCCGAGCCTCCAGCCTCCAGGTTAAAAGCTTGCTCGGCGCAGTGCGCCGTGCCGTGCTGAGTGGGCTTTTTACCGGGAGGCTGGAGGAGCTCACCTTGGGAGTCGCTGGGTGGGGTGCCGACTGTCACCCTCCCTCCCAGAGTGGAACCCGGGGCAGACCGCCCCTATCACCCCACCCTTGCTATGCCCCTGTTCCCACACATCCTTTCTCCCTCTCAGCGCCAGGGACTACTGGCCACCCCACCCCCAAACCAGTGCTCTTTAGGGAGTTCATTCTCACCATACTTTGCAGGTAACTTGCAGAAATTTGTGGAATAACATTCTTTAGATGCTGTTATGGTTCGGCCAGGTAGGATTTTTCTTCTTGTTTGCATGGATTTGCAGTGGTATAGAACTTTGATTTACTACTTTGGTAAACAACAAGGAAGGTGACTTCTGTTTGTCATCTAGGAACTGCTTTTTGAAGGTAATAACAATTTTCCGTTCTGGCAGTAGGTGAGAGTGCACAATGCAGGCAGCAAGCTATAATAATTATTAATGCCATCTGTGTGACACCATCTCTGTGGTAGTTATAGTAACAAAGCAAACATTTCAGCAGCATCTGATACTAAGAGCCTGTTATGGGAGAGACTTATTTTTCATAGATTTCATGCATTTAAGAGTACATAGCTGGTAATTACAGTTCCTTTCCCCCAGTGTGCTTCTTCAATTCCATTCTCAGCTCAGTTCGCCCAATTTGGACTGCAGTACAAATTATTTCAGTGCACATGTGTGTACTAGACTTTGCAAATTGTTTGCTAGTCTTTGCAAACTGCCATTGTGCCAGTGAGAAAATTATAGTAACTGCTAAATATGTGTTTATTTTAACACAAATTTTAAAACGTTGTTGGTTTTTAATAGGCCAGCTGGAATAAAATGCCCTCTAGGGTGTCTGACTCTCTTGCCTCCAGTATGGAAGAAAAAAAAAGTGTTATTATACTCTCACTGGTCTTAGATTTTTGGTGAGTATACCAGATGCTGATGTCTTTATTTTATAGCACCATACAGTGGCTAATTTTTGCATATTGGGCTGAATCCAGAGTATTGACCCCTCCAGACTGCTGTTTTGTTGCCAGTGTAAGTATTTTCTTGACACAATAATTGTGCATTAGCAGTGGATTTATTAGTTGTTCTGTGGTGCTGCCTGGAGGTGCAATAGTGCAACAAAAGTGGGACAAAAATAAACAGGAACATTTGTGGTATAAAAAGTTACAGGTTTCCAGTGGAAAGTTACAGGATATGCACTGCATGGGAATGAAGCAGTATGACTGCCCCCAAATCATTTTGAAAGCAGGTTCATGTATGACTGAATCATCACAAATCTACTATATCTTTTGGAAAGTGGTATGTCTGTCTCTCTGTCTGTCTGTCTGTCTGTCTGTCTGTCTGTCTGTCTGTCTGTTTGTTTGTTCTCTATATATTTGAACAGCTCTTGAGACAGCATCACCTAACTGGGCATAAGGGTTTCTGAGGTGCAGATGGTGCTGTTGACATATGGATGCTGGCCAGCATTTTGAAACAAAATGGTGGGCCAAAACGTGACTTTGGTGTAACTTTGCCCATTTTTGAAATAGGTTCAGTTGCCTCTTGAGATACTGTTGCCAAACTTTGCATGGGGGTTTACGAGGTTAGGGCAGCAGTCTTTGTCAGTGTTTGGATACTAAGCACCATTATGGATCGGGGTGGTAGACTGCAACATGACTTTGGACTGACACCACCCAATTTTTGGTACGATGGGTCCAAACTCACAAATAGCATTATCAATTTTAAAATCACAATTGGGGGGGGGCTCTAAAAATACCTAAGCAGCGCCAGACACTCCCTGCTAGTACACAATAACAAAAACCCTGTGATAGCTGCACTCCGGTCTCATTGAAAGCAATCAATGTGAAAAGTCAGCAATGATTTAACGTAAGACTCATCCAGCTAAATGTAATCAATATAGCCTGGAATCCAATCCATTGATTTAACATGTGAACACTGCCACCCAACCAGTACACTGTTCATACATGGCAGCAGGACTGTGCGAGTGCAGCCTTGTAAAATAAACTATAATAGGGGGACCAGCTTTTTGAAACAGAAGAGAATGAAATCAGACCACTTGTTTCCCCTCCTGAATATCTGGTGTGAATGAAACATATTATACAGGGACAAGCTTTCATACTCCCAGGCGCTACATCAGAAAGGTGCATTACCTGTTCATGCCTGCAGATCCTCACCCAGTAAGGAATACACATGCAGGAACCTGCGTGTCTGTATGTCTGTGTATCTCTTACCTATATTGGAGGGACTCCAAGAGACAGAGGTGAGTTTTATCAATTAAGAACTGTTGTTAGACTCCAGACCCCATCAGCCCCAGTCAGCATGTCAGGGATGATGGGAGTTGTAGTCCAACAACATCTCTCAGGCCACAGGTTTCTAATCTGTAGTCTAATGTTTTTCCTCTGAGATAGGTACATTTCTTGCTCCTTTGCAGTTGAATCGTTAATGGATCCTAAACACAGGAGTGCTGCAAGATATGAAAATGTTGTGCCGTCATCCATGTGGTGTCTTCTTAAAACCTGTGACACTTGTGAGGCTTTGCAGGTTGTCTTTTGTCTGTGATTGATATAACCATCAAATGTAATAAGGTATTGTGTTCCAGCTTTATTAATCATTTCACGCCACGTTCCTGTTCCAGTGCTAAAAAGTGCTCCTTGGCAATTCTGGATAATTTATTGCTTCAACATCTCTATAATTAGCAAATTCATTATTTTCAGCAGCTACACTTCATTTCAGTTAACTTCATCACAGCTGGCTTATCATCATAAAACAGCAAATGACTTTCAGTGGTAAATCTTACTAGCATTTGATACCTGCGAGGGAGCTTCTGACAGTCCAGTTATCCATAATGCTTAATAACACCAACAATACACATAAATGTAGGGAGAGAGATCTACGGAGACTAGTACACTGCAAGCTCCCCTAGCCTGGTGCCCTCTGTGCTGGGCGAGGCTCTTGGAAGCTGTAGCCCAAAACATCTGGAGGGCATCAGGTTGGAGAAGGTTGATGCACAATATGCTTACTCTAGTTTCCATCAGAAGACAATTAGGAAGGCTCCACGTTGGCTTGTGGCAGATGTGTTCCAAAATGAAAGTAACAGACAGAGAATTCTGTTTGCCTTTGGAAATGAAATATATGTAGACCAAAACGGAATAGGGATATTATTTGGAGAGGAGTCCTCAGTTTTATTATATCTTGTTCTTTGATGTGCCACGGTGAATTAAGACGCTACATTTGTTTCTGCAGTCAAAAGAAGATTTGCCCTGCTTGCCTAAGATTATGCAATTATGTGTGGTTATTTTTATGCATCATAAGAAGGAAAAAAATGAACTGCTGTTGCTCCACTGCACCCTCCATAAGAGCATGTTCTCCGTACGCTTTTCTATGCTTGGCATTTAACCTTGGCATTTCAGCAGTAATCGGTGCTCAAAAGATTACATTGAAATGCTATTCATGTTGCTATAGTGAAAGTGACAGCAGCAATAACCATGTGTAGTCCAGCACATCCAGGAAATTTATGACATGGTGCTAAAACTCTGCTGCATTTTCCAGCTTGCTGCAAGCCTTTGGAGAGAAACAAACTTCAGAGCAAAACCCCTTCGAAAAAACAAAGCACTTTTGCCGGCTGATTGTACCTGGCAGACCAATCCCATGTCATCCTCTTTGATTGCCCAATGGGATTTAATGGCGGACAAACAGAGCAGAGATGTTGAAGAAGGGGACCCGAGGAGCTCTGCCATCACCCATTTTGCCTGCCTGTGTGCCCTTTTTATTACACATTCATGATGGTTTGTGTTCATGATGCTATCAAGGCAGTTCTACGTGATTCCACTTTCAGTATTGTTTGTGTCTGCAAAAGTTTTAGGGTGGGTATACTGCTCCATTTCCAGGTCAGTAATTCAACAGTATCTCCAGGAAAAATAACACTATAGCACACCATGGACAACAACTCTCACCTTCTCTGACCACTGACCATGTTGCCTGGATCTAATGGGAGCTGGGGTCCAATGATGTGTGTTGGTGTTAAGTATAATTGGTTTAATTGACACTGTTGTTTTCTGCTAGCTAACACTTGAATGTTTAACCTTGGAACACACGAGAGGCCTTGAAGTGCAAATTCAACATCTTGAAGGGAGTTGCCTTTGAGTCTTTGTTCTCAAACTCTTTGCTAGTGAGGATGTAAATGGCTCTCCAGGAAAACAGCTACAGGCACAATGAATGCTGTAAGGGAGAGACCTTTGCTTATAGGTCTGTTAAGATTATTTCAAATTTTGTAAGATGCTGAGCCTATGCTTTGGACTGGTATATGTCTTATGGAACTGTTTGGATGTATCATTTGATGTTTCTGTTTTGTTTTGAAGAAAATTTGAATAATATTTTGAATAATACTTTAATGGATTTGGACAATGCTTCATTTCAAAAGGGGTTAGTTTTCATGCATCCAGTCATTTCAAACTGTGCAATACTACTAATATCTGAAATAGTTGGTTGTTCCAAACCTAGAAAATAACATATTGTCCCAGCCTAGTGTGAATGGGTAAATGTGGGCTCCCAAGGAGATCACAGCCACTTTGCTTTTCCTCCATCAAGGTTGCTCTTGTCTAAAGGAGACACCTTACGTCATGCTAGGCTTAGCTCACAGGACCAGTGCAGCAGCAGACAGACAGATGCAAGAGCCCACACACTCATGCTATGGTTTGGCTTAGTATCACATGTGAAGTGAGCCATTGATGCCCTGTGTCCAGTAGCAATGCCTTGCTTGTGCCTGCTCCAGTTACATAGAAGCAAATTGCTGTGGGAGCAATAATGTTGAAAGTCAAAGAGGCTGCTAGAGCAAAGACAGTTTCTTCAAATATCAGCATTTATTTATCTTTAGGTGGAATTTCCAAACAGAAATAGCTCTAGTAAACAGAGGAGGGCTGATAAATGCCATATAGAGAATTCCTTGGCTGGCATAGTACGTATATTTATCTTCCTGGTCTCCAAGAATTCCTAGTGGTGCCACTGTTTTCAGAAGAAGTGAAGCTACATATAGCATTTCTAGTTTCTGTGTTTCTTCCAGTTATGCTCAGAAAAGGACTTATGGAGGGAAGGAAGGAAGGAAGGTGGTCGCATGACTGAGTGCCCTTCCCTGATATACTGTAGGCCCATATTGCTATAACTACTGAGCTGTTAGAATAGCTGTCCTGAGTTTAAGAAATCCGGTGAGCCAACTGATCAATCAATAACTATAAATCAATAACTATAAATAACTATCCTTATTACCAGAATGTGTTTCTAATTATACAGAACAGAGCAATGAATTAACTGGTGTCAACACACTGCAACACACCTTCCTCTACCCACTTCTTTCAGCACATTAATATATTACTTTTGTGTTTCAATACTGTTAACACTGTTAAGTAAAGTAAATGCCAGCAGCAGCGGTGGCAGCAGCGGCCGCAGCTGGATTTATTATCCATTCTGATATGCTCCCCTAATGTAGGCACAGATCACTGCAAGGAAGTGGGCTCATAACCAGAGCTTCGAAGGCAAGGCCATCAATCACGTTTTTCTTTTCTTCAGCTCAATTAACAAACACATTTTTCTTTCTGCTTAGTTTGTTTTCTCCTTTCTCTCCCGTGCCGTCTCTGTTTGTTCTCTCTTATCTCAACTTCCTGCGCTGATGAACAGGCGGGGGTGGGGGCTGGACACGGACGAGGCATTTGCTCATCAATTTAAGGGCAAACATTATACTTATTCAAATAGTTCGAGAATAACTTTGCCCTTGTCACATAGCACCTTGTCACAATGGCATTATCACCATTGTACTAATGCAGCTGTGTGTATACCCAATATAACTCGGTCCTTGCATAGTTGTTCTCGCTATGGTCTCGCCACAAATGGAAGATTTGGTCTCGTCTGCCCGCCATTCAGCTAATTCCTAATGGCGCTTACCCATGTAGACAGAGCAGGGGTGCCAACTTGCCCCCCACATTGGGGGTGTGTGGCATCGTGTGATGTCATATGCACATCATGCACAATCCAGGAGCCCCCCCCCAAGATCCCCATTGTGCCCTGATGGTGGTGGGGGATGGGGAGCGCAGAGGGTGATCTTCACCCTCTGTACGTCCTGCCCCCACCTGGTGGGCCAGTGCTTGCCCTTCAGTGGCGGGAATGGGAATAATAATAATTTTTCCTTTATACCCCACCCATTTGGCTGAGTTTCCCCAGCCACTCTGGGCGGCTCCCAACAGAATATATAAAACAGCGACAAACCATCAAACATTAAAAACTTCCCTAAACAGGGCTGCCTTCAGATGTCTTCTAAAAGTGAGATAGTTGTTTTTCTCTTTGATATCTGATGGGAGGGCGTTCCACAGGGAGGGGGCCACTACCGAGAAGGCCCTCTGTCTGGTTCCCTGTAGCTTCACTTCTCGGAGTGAGGGAACAGCCAGAAGGCCCTCAGAGCTGTACTTGTGTCCAGGTTGAACGATGGGGGTGGAGATGCTCCTTCAGGAGGGGTGTTTGCAACCTCTCAATACCGGGGGGGGGGCCGCCTCGGCCCACACATATTAAAGGAACTGAAGCTCCTGTCACCCCCTATAGTTTGCCTCTCTGACACCGAGTTAATATCATGTTTATAAAGTACTTACTCCGTAGTGTGCAGCTCTATCACACTAGCGCAGTGTTCACCTCTTGTGCAAAGGAAGTGAAGCACTTACCAGCCTTTGCCATCAGCCAGGGCAACATGTGCCACAGGGAGCCTACCTCTCTTGCATCTCAGGAGGAACATGACACCAACCAGATGTTGGGTGATAACGCCAAGGCCTGGTGTCTCCCCCCAACTGCAGGTCGCCCGGGATTCATCACTCCGGCCTCCTGTCATGCTGATGTGGCCCATATCCAGGAACATGAGCACACAACAAGCAGAGTTCAAAACAGAAGCTCAGCCTTGAGTAACATCTAAGCCTAATTTATTGCAAAATAAATCAGATTTAACACAACGAAGAAAACATGGTCTCTCCCTCTGTCTTTCTTCTTGGAGAGAGAGCTGCAAAAGCAATACAGAGTGGAAACAGCGTACAGTATCTCCCTATCTGCCCACAAGACCCCAAAAATCAGTGCTGGAATGTAAACAGACATGTGACATGTAACAATCCCACACACACATCTGCAGCGCGGGAGGAATGGAATTCTCAACACCAGATGCTACCCGCTGGCCAAAGAAGAAGAAGTTACAGGCAGCTCGCTTCCTCTTTATCTGCCGACACTTGCATTAGGATTTTGTACTTCTGCATTTTGTCCTCCTTTACAACAGCCGTCAAACATGTCAACGTGTGAAATTAATGTTGAAGCTGGTTCCCTGATAGTAGGTGTATGAGAAAAGATGCAGTTCTTGGAAGTATTTGACGTTTTTATATTGCCGCATGCATCCATCAAGTTCAACGGGGCTCAGGTGAACACAAGGCCTGCAGACTTCCCTTGATATATTGGAGCAATTGTGTGCGGATGCTTTCTCAGGAGTCGGTCCAGGTTCTTCCAGGGTCTCATTTGAGTCACGCTCTAGAGATTTGCTAGAAATTATTTTCTCGGCTTCTGAGCACAGCTGGACTTACACAGTGAAAGAAAGAAAGAAAGAAAGAAAGAAAGAAAGAAAGAAAGAAAGAAAGAAAGAAAGAAAGAAAGAAAGAAGCTCAAACTTTCAAGAATGAGGAGACACTCCTTGTTCATGTGACCTGTTGATTAGGAAAGGTGAGCCCAGCTGAGGCAAATGCCTCAGGTGGCAGGATCTACAGGGGCAGCAGATCCAGCCTCCACTGTTGTAGTGGCAGCAAGAGCTGCTGTGCAGGCTAAATCTGCCACCTCTACAGTGGCCTCTTGGAGAACAGGAGGTGCTGCTGGTCTCCTCTCATTCTTGTTCCTGATGTAGATTTTTATTTCCCCCTTGTTCCTGATTGATGTAGATCTTCATTCACCCCTTCTTCCCTGGTGGGGGTGATGCCATGTTGTTGTTCATCTCAGGTGCCAAAATGTCTTGGGCTGGCCGTAGTATTGAGTAACAAATGGGTAAAGGTAAAGGGACCCCTGACCATTAGGTCCAGGCGCAGACAACTCTGGGGTTGCAGCGCTCATCTCGCTCTATAGGCCAAGGGAGCCGGCGTTTGTCCGCAGACAGTTTCCGGGTCATGTGGCCAGCATGACTAAGCCACTTCTGGCGAACCAGAGCAGCGCACGGAAACGCCGTTTACCTTCCCGTCAGAGCGGTCCCTATTTATCTACTTGCACTTGACGTGCTTTCGAACTGCTAGGTGCGCAGGAGCTGGGACTGAACAATGGGAGCTCACCCCGTCGCGGGGATTCAAACAGCCAACCTTTTGATCGGCAAGCCCTAGGCTCTGTGGTTTAGACCATAGTGCCACCCAGGTAGGAAATGGGTAGGAAATGGTATATCATTTGTTACCTCATTCAAATCCACTTGTTTGGGTGTAGGTGAGCTCACCTCATAGCTGTCAAGTTCTCCCTTTTTTTTAAGGGAAATTCCCTTATGCTGAATAGGCTTCCTCGCGAGAAAAGGGAAAATTTGACAGCTATGGCTCTCCTGTCTCTATCATTAGCACGCATCCTCAACTGAGCATCTGGTGCAGGGAATGATAGACAAAGGGCGATCTGACACCAAGTCCCTTTAAGACAGTGTTTCTCAACCTTGGTCCCCCAGCTGTTTTTGTACTACAACTCCCATCATCCCCGGCCACTGGTCCTGCTATCTAAGGATGATGGGAGTTGTAGTCCCAAAACAGCTGGAGACCCAAGGTTGAGAAACACTGCTTTAATAAGAGATTGAGGGAATCAGGCAAAGGCAAGACCAGGGCCTGCACCATTCAGACCATCTCTTCGCACATCACACAGAGCAAACTTATAGCTACTGCCCTGTAGGAAGGCATATCTGTTGTTGGATCAGACTCCTGTGGGGCTGGTTCTTTCATTTTGTGGTTCTTGGTGTTTTATAAGTGTTGTTAGCTGCTTTGAAGACTCTGATTGAAAAGTGGGATTCCAATATTCTAAATAAATAGAAAACTTGGAAATTAACTCAAACTTAAGTAAACTAAAACATAAATGAACTTAAAAGGCTCAATTTCTTCTGGTATGTGCTATTAAAATGCTATATTAAATGAAGTAAAATGGGATGAGATAAAATTAATTTATGCAAATCTGAATAAAATTACCATATGTAAAACCTAAATGAATAAAAGCATAAAATAAACTTAAAATTCTGAATTTCCCTGACGAAACACAGCATTCTCTTTCAGGATTTTTTCCCTCTTACTAGTTGCTACAGACAGAAAATGTACAGTCCTATAGTTATATATTTATCCTGTCTCCTGGAAGCTTTCCCCGAGAATTGTTCTTTCAACGCATTATATAATGGGGAATATATACTGTAACCATATGTATGTGTTCAGATTATGACATGTGCCTGAAACTTCCTTCTGAAACAGCTGAAGGCATGAAAGTTAAAAGGACTTTAGTCAGTGCTATTTTTATAGAAAAAGAGGTACCAGACCTCACCATGAACACCTCCCTCGTTCTGTTACAATGGTAATGGCACCCGCCTGAGAGGTGCTGGAACAGAGTTCTAGTGAGTTCCAGCTGAAAAAAAGCCTCAACTTTAGTAAATACCATCCTGTGTTTCTGGGAATCCTTACGAGGTAGTACAAAAGGAATGCACTCTTATACAATGGCGCCGTTTTAGAAACTGATGCAAATGCTCTGTCCATCAGAAGGGATACCTCAAACCAGGGCGGCACACCCATGAGGCAAGGTGAGGCAACTGCCATGGGCAGCAGGATCCATGGGGCAGCAGATCTGACCTCTAAGGAATGCATTGCCCTCTGCTGCCACCATGGCGGCAGCAATGGCCGTACCCAGTGCTTTTCTTCTAGAAGAAGGGTGGCAGAACGCCCCATGAAGTTGTTACAGTATGTGCCACACTTTTAACCAGTGCTTTTCTTCTAGGAAAAAGGAGTGCCGGTACTGTGTTCCCTTGGGTACCCCCAGAAAAAAAGCACTCCTGCCACCTCCTCGGCAGCCCCTCCCAATACCGCCTCCACAGTGACCTCTCAGTGAATAGGAGGCGCTGCTGGTCTCCTCCCAACCAGGAGGGAGGAAATGATGGGAGTTGCCCTCTGGGGTCTCCTGGGTTCTTCACTCACCCAGCATGATTCAGAGTGGGCCTAATTCCCCCCCCCCCCAGTAGCATCAAAGGCATGAAGAACAAGCAAGTTCCTATTTGTGGTTTTAATTCAGTCATCTGGTTGCAAGACAAAGAATCCATGTCTCCACACATGGGGGATGTTGCCTACTCAGAATCCCTCCCCTTCTGTCCCCAACAACATCCTGAGTCCCTACAGAAAGTCCCAGGAGTCATACACCTCTGCATTCTCAGTTCTTTAATGCGAAGTGATTGAGGAGCCCGTGGAGAAGGAGGCTCTCCCAGGAGGTCTCTGCTGGCTGCTCTCTCACTCCTCACTCCGCTATCTCGTAACTTGGCAGTTCTTCATTCAGCTGTAATTCAGCCCTGCCTTCTTCTCCTCTTGAAACTGCAGGAGACAAGGGGGGGGGGGCGTGAATCTTCCGCCCTCTCCCTCCCCTTCCGAAGAGATAGAGGGGACAGTTCCCATCCTTCCTGCTGAGTCCAGTCCCTGACAGGGCCCGTTCCCCACTCTGCAATGGCCTTTGATTCCCACTTCAACCATCCAGTAGGGTTGATTTGATCCCCACCCAGTTCTTCCCCTTCTTACCTGGTGGGGAGGGTGTGCCACTTCAGAACCACTGGCGGAGGAAGAGGAGTGCGGGGGGAGCGCACTGCCCCCGGCAGCGCGATCCAAGTGGGGTGCCATTGCAGCTGTTACCCTGCCTGCGCTGGGTGCCACACCCCTGCGGGCGGCAGGCCACGCCCCCAGGACACGTGCCACGCCTCCGCGGGCGATGTGCCATGCCCCTGGGGCGCATGCCAGCCCCGCCCCAACCTGCTCTCCGCTCCCCCCAGTGCCAGAGCATGAAGCTCCGCCACTGTTCATAACTACATCTCTCTCTTTTTAAAAATGTTTCTCTATGAACTTTTACGGATTTTCTGTTAAAAATCTGAGTGAAAATGAGATGGGGTGGACTTATTCCTGTCCTCATGCATAACTCCAAAGGATTGGGCTTTAATGGGTCCATCTAACTGAACTGAATGGCATTCAATTCTCATGAGACTAACCCAGGATTGTGCTTCTAGGCTGCCAGATGAAGTTTGATGGTTTTCAAATAGGTTTTTTGTACCTTGCATAAAATTCTATAGAGTTCATGAAAGCTGCTTCTGTCTTTTGCATTTTTAAGACAAATCTTTAATCCTATCCGAATTAATTGCTTCTACTTTCAACATGGACTTTCAACAAGAGATGTGGACTAATGGTTGAAGAGTTAATGAGCAGGACAGAGGCGGGAATGTCAAACAAGAACAGCCTTGCATATTTTGAGGGAAAGTGCCAAATTTGGTATTGTCCACCAGCTTTGTGCAAATCTCTTAATGGTGGGACCCGGGTGCACAAATTTGTAAGAATGTCTTTGGGTTTCAGCTGGAGTCAATACCTGGCTCTTAGGCATCATGAATTCAATTTTATGTTTCTCTAACATCCCCTCAACGTGTAACGGGAATCTCTAGGTTGAACCAGGAGAAGGATTTGCACAGAGAGGGAAGAGCAGAAGGATTTGTCTGCAACAGTAGGCAGTTATCCACACTGTTTGACTTATGCTGCCTTGCAAGCAATTTCCCCCCTCCGAAAGCTAAAAGACCAATTTCTGTGTTAATAGGCAAGCCTTTCTGTTGTAGCACTTTTGATTCCTCTACTGAGCACACCATATGTTTAGGCGGGACTGAAAGGACGCTCGGTTAATGAAAAATCTCCACCACATCAGTGAAATACAATGGGACAGATTGTGCCCCAAGATATGCTCGCACAACTTCAATTGACTTTCCTGCCGCTGTTTCTCTCTTCCTGTACATTTCTTTACAGCAACTGAAAGCAGAAAAAAAAGAGTCTTCAGCTTCTGGCACTAAAACCAAAAGTAAGAAAAATAAAACTGCAAAGCTCAAATCTACACTCTGAGAAACAAAACACACACAAAGATGCCCCCCCCATTAGCTACTGAATAGCTGCCTTCAGCTTATTGCCTAGAGTTTGGCCAGGATACAACCAAATGCCTCTAGCTTTTCTTTCTTCAGACAATGGAGAATTCCATCAATGCCAGTGTCTTCTAGATTATTCTCTAGAAGGGTGTTTTTTTTAATCACCTGATTTATTTTAATTTGTGCGTGTGGAATAAATTGTGAATTTTATGTGTGCAGCAAAACAAACTGAAGCAGCACTCTGTTTAGTGCAGATAGGCAAAGTGCTGTTGATGATATTCAGGACATTTGCACATTTAATTAAAGGTTTCCTTTTTACAGTTCCTGCCCATTTTATTCCTGTTGATTAGGATTAGTGATAAATGGCCCCCAAATGCTCTCCTGAATAGCCTCTATTAATTGCCCTAAACCGCAAGTCTAACAATGTCTAAACAGAATTCAGTGGGGCTTATTCTCAGGTGGTGGGGGGGGGGGGGGAACCATAGAATTGGAGCTTTGATGTTTGTTTCTGTTCCCATTGAGGATGAGGGGAAGTTTAATGATAGATCTCCTCATTATTTTTTCCTTTTTTGTATAGTGAAAGAGTGCTAGTTCATTATTAAAAATTAACACATCAAATGGTGACATGTCGCTGTGGTGGGACGGTACTTTTTAATAAAGTGAACGGGTGGGTCACTGCACTAAAATTATTTGTAAGTTACAAATGCCTTTTTGTGCTTTCCAGTCTTAATTGGGATGGAAATTAGAAAGTGTTACTTATCTTATGCCCACTATGACTCAAATTCCCACTGATTCTACTAGTTTCAGTTCAGTAACTCCTGCCATTAATAAAAGAGGGTGGGGAATACAACATGGAGATAAACCAGGGGTAGGCAACCTAAGGCCCAGGGGCTGGATGTGGCCCAATCACCTTCTCAATCCGGCCCGCGGATGGGCCGGAAATCAGCATGTTTTTTACATGAGTAGAATGTGTGCTTTTATTTAAAATGCATCTCTGGGTTATTTGTTGGGCCTGCCTGGTGTTTTTACAGGAGTAGAATGTGTGCTTTTATTTAAAATGCATCTCTGGGTTATTTGTGGGGCATAGGAATCCGTTCATCCCCCCCCCTTGGTCTTTTTTGGTCTGAGGATTGTGGACCGGCCCACAGCTGAAAAAGGTTGCTGACCCCTGAGATAAACAATACACTGGGTTGTATCCAATGAAGTCATCCCATTAGCGCAAGGACTTCCACTTGCACACAGTGGAACTTCCCCTCCCTTTTCCTTTGTGCCCCCTGGCCTCCAAATCTGCTCTGGAGCGTAGGGGGATGTGGTAAGGTCAGTATGGCGCAAACATACCAGCAGAGCCAACCCAGCACTCCCGATGACAAGTTTGCAGCATGCTGACCTCATTGCCACCACAACACCCCTCCTCCTTCTCTAACCCAGGATACTGCAGCCAGTCCACCAGAGGTCAAGTGAGCTGAGTGCCACAGCCCTACCTGATGTCTATTGCTGCCTCCTCCAGCACTATGGTTATGTAAATCAAGGACGTGGTCCTTCTCCTTCAATGTCACCCATGTTTAGAAGGATGCAATTATTACTGTAGTTTTCCTCTCTGAAGTAGTTTTATATTCCGTAGCTGACATGAGTGAAAACTTATTTCTCACCAAAATGTTATGTACACATCTGCCACAGTAAAGTGCATTCCAGTTCACGGTAATTTCACTCACCACTTGCTAGGGTAAACAATGAATATTAGCTCATGAACTAACAATTATAAAGATACAAGTATATAGTACCCACAAAATTTTATGATCCAAGTCAACTCATATGAGTGTAATCTTTAGATATGATCCAGCCATCAAAGACGTTCTCTGTCTGGGAACTTGCGTAATTCTTGCGGATAAAACATCAAGCAATTAATGAGTTGACATTTTCAATTAGCAATACTGACAAATAAGATATTTCCCTCTGGCCTCGGCAGATGTTGCCGGGACATGAATTTCTTTTACAAAAGAAACCTTTTATATCACCTTGTCAAGCAAAATAAAGTAACACAAGGACAAATCACTTTAACAGTCAGATACTCAGGAAAGATATGGGGGGAAAGAAAATAATAAAGCCTCACATCAAATGTCAGGTGCCCCTGGCCAAATAGCTATCTCTAGTCACAGCAGGGTTTTAGGCTGCGTAGGGACGGAAGAAAGGATCTGTACAGCAAAAAAGGGATTTCACTCTGGGAAACTGTTTCAAACCTTCACAAGGTCAGATGGCACAGAAAGAAGTTATTACTTGAAAGAATTGTGATATATCAATGTACAGCAGTTTCAGAGAAGAACTGAGATTTAGAATTTGCTTATATGTAGGGAACAAGGAGAGAAAAGGGAGGAAATGATGCTTTGGGTTTCATAACAACATTAAAGGTCACTTTCAAGTGCAAGAAACTGAACGAACATCCAACCACAATTGTCTGATCAATATTTCATTGGATAGCAATGTAACAAGTAACCTTGGGTCAAGAATGGGCCCTCAAACAAAAGAAAGTCTCTGAACTTGCTATTTTTGTAATGCGACTGTTCTTTTTCCTTTCAAACAATGACTCACCGAGTGGTTCACAATGAAATAATACAATACAATTAAAGCATTCCAAATACACGATTCAGTCATACCTCGGGTTGAGTACGCTGAGGGTTGCGTACTTTCAGGTTGCGTACTTGGCAGACCCGGAAGTGTTTACTTCCGGGTTCCACCGCGTGTGCAATGCAGAGAAACGTTCTGCGCAGAAGTGCTCTATCGACACTTCGCGCATGCGCTAAAGCGCCGCTCAGGCTGCATACTTTTTGGGGTGCAAACGGCACCCCGAAACGGATTGAGTACGCAACCCGAGGTACCACTGTATAAACTAACAGGTTAAAAGCAGTCAAAATAAATTTAAAAAATTAAAAATTGTCCAGTAGCACCTTAGAGACCAACTAAGTTTGTTCTGGGTATGAGCTTTCGTGTGCATGCACACTTTTTCAGATACTGTACTCTGAAACAGAAGTCACCTTATATATAGTGGGAGGGTGGGGTATTTCTCAGAAGGGTAGTAGGAGATGGGTGATTGGCTCAATGGGTATGGTAAACCTGTTGATGACTGATAATGACTGCAATTAGTCCTACAGGAAAAAGCAAGAGATACTATGCAGATGATTGTTTTAGCATGTGTAATGAGACATGAATCCAATATCTCTATTCAGACCAGGTCTCTCCATAGTTTTCAGTTTAGTTGTATTTCAGCAACTTCTCTTTCAAGTCTATTTCTGAAATTCTCTTGTAACAAGACAGCTGCTTTGAGATCTTGTATTGAATGTCCTGGAAGATTGAAGTGTTCTCCTACTGGTTTCTCTGTCTTGTGATTCCTGATGTCAGATTCATGTCCATTTATCCTTTGGCGTAGGGTTAAGCAGGTTAAAAGCAGTAGATGAGAAAGAGCCGGAACTCAAAACGGAGCAAACCCTGGGAGAATAAAAGGATTCCTTGCTCCTAAAAGATAGCACAATGGGCTGCAGCTAAATTTCTCTAGGAGAACCACCTAGGAGGAGCCACCACATAAAAGGTCCTGTTTTTAGGTACGCCTTGACTGTCTTCAGATGGAGGGCACCCAGAGAGGAGATTTGTGTGATGACAATAATGATTTATTAAACTTCTATACTATCCTTTATCTGAGGATCACAGGGCTTTACAATATGAAAACACAAAAATGCATAATACAGTAACAAACAAAAACAATACACCCTCCCCAATAGTTTAAAAGACTGTAGATTGTTTATTTAGTCAAGGACCTGGTAGAAGAGGAATGTTTTTGCCTGGCACCTAAAGATATATGTAAGGAAAGTGACAATGAAGCCTCTCTGTGGTATAGTGGTATAGAGAGCCAGTGTGGTATAGTGGTTAAGAGCGGTAGACTTGTAATCTGGGGAACCGGGTTCGTGTCTCCGCTCCTCCACATGCAGCTGCTGGGTGACCTTGGGCTAGTCACACTTCTCTGAAGTCTCTCAGCCTCACTCACCTCACAGGGTGTTTGTTGTGGGGGAGGAGGGGAAAGGAGATTGTTAGCCGCTTTGAGATTCCTTCGGGTAGTGATAAAGCGGGATATCAAATCCAAACTCTTCTTCTTCTTCTTCTTCTTCTTCTTCTTCTTCTTCTTCTTCTTCTTCTTCTTCTTCTTCTTCTTCTTCTTCTTCTTCCCTGGGGAGAGTATTCCACAAAAGTTGCCACCCTCTCAATCTCTTGTGGAGGAGGCATAAGAAAAGGTGCCTCAGATGATAACTGCAGGGTCTGGGTTGGTTAATATGAGGAGAGGCAGCCCTTTGAGTACTGCACTCCTGAGCTGTTTAAGGCTTTATAGGTCAAACCCAGCTCTTTGAACTGAGTTCAGGATTGGAGCAGCCAATCCAGGTCAGGATTGGGGTTATATGCTCAAACCATCTTGCCCTGGTGAGCAACCTGGCCGCTGAATTCTGCACCAGCTGAGGTTCCTAAACCATCTTCAGAGGCATTTCCATTGCAGTAATCTAACCTAGAGGTTACCAGAGCATAGATGACAGAAGTTAGGCTATCCCTGTCCAGACAGGGGAGGAGTTGGGTTACTAGCCAAAGCTGAGGGAAGGCATTCTGTGCCACTGAAGCCACCTGAGCCTCAAGGGACAGCGATGGATCCAGAAGCTATGTACCTGCTCCTTCAGAGGGAGTGCAACCCCATCAAGAACAGGTAACCTCCCATCCACCTGGTCCAGGGAAACACCCACCAACAGTGCTTCAGTCTTATCTAGCTTGAGCTTCCGTGTATTGGCTCTCATCCAGTCCATTACCAAGGCAAGATAAAGCTCCAAGTAACATCGGCTGCCACATCTGCAGATATAATGGTGTGGCATCAGCATATTGCTGACAATGTACTCCCAAATTCTGGGTGGTTTCATGTACAGTGGTACCTCGGTTTACAAACACAGTTGGTTCCGGACGTCCGTACTTAACCTGAAGCGTACTTTACCTGAAGCGAACTTTCCCATTGAAAGTAATGGAAAGTGGATTAATCCGTTCCAGATGGGTCCATGGAGTACTTAAACTGAAAATACTCAAACCGAGGCATACTTAAAGCGAGGTATGACTGTAGATGTTAAACAGCATGGGGGATAAAACCAAACCCAGTGGAAGCCCACTTTGAAGGCTTCATGGGGCTGAAGATCTCAACCCAGGCATACATTGCCAAGAATTGCCAAGAGCAAACTCTGTTAAGACTTTGATAGCTAAACATTATCAAAGGGGTCTTTTTTTAATCCAAAAACTTGCTGACTTGTAACTTCTTATCAGGTATTCAATTATTAATTTAATTTCCCAATGCTACTGCCATCTTTGCTGGAATCCCTTCCTCACATATGGAGAGAATCTGTTATCTAGACAATAAAAATGCAAATTACACCTTTCCCTTATCTTGTGTGATTTGTTTATTGTGGTTGCTTCAGCAAACCTGAAAACAATGCAACTCTACATTGTATACTGATTTTCATGGATATAATTTGAGCATCCAGCTGAATAATGTAGGTAATTTAATTAATGTAATATACTCTGTGATATAATTATCAGACCCTGCTGAGATGTATATTGTATGTACAACTGAAATAGATGAGCCTAATGAACAAAGAGATTTGCATTCCACAGCGATATGGTGTCAGCAGATTTTATAGAATTAATTTGAGGTTAGTTTATTTGCAGATGAAAATGCCAATTACTCTCCTTTTGTTTGAGAAAGCATACTTAATTTTCCCCTCCCTGTCTGTTGCATGAAAGCAGCACGCATATCATAAACTTAAAATTGAAATTTTGAATTCCTGTATTTTACAATCTTTCAAGAAACAATATATGTGAAGCCAAACACCCACTCCCTGCCTTTTCTCCTGATGGAACCCTATTGCTTCATCAAGTCCTAGGGGACATGATGAAAAATGTGGAGGGAGAGATGAAGTCTCCAATCAGCCATTACGTTAATGAAAAGATTTCTCGGAAGATTAATTCATTCTGTTGTAGAACGTGTACATGCATTGTCAACTAATGTAGAGTTATCATAAGTTCCCACTTGGTAATTGGCAATTGCAATTCCATAAGTGGGATCAATTAAACTTTTCAGTTGAATTTCTCAGCTATAAGAAGCAGCATAGACTATCCACAATCATGCTTCTGTTTGCAGTTTTACACTTTGAAAGATGTAAGTGAAATGGCTTTGAAAGGCAAAGGAGAGTGTCAACAACTAGATTAAGGCTATTAAAGCAAAATACTTAATCAATGGATGAGCTTGAGTTCTGGAGAGGACAGGGATGAAATATGTTTAAACAATGATCTTTGAAGGTGGAGAATTTCATTTGGTCTGCATACTGAAGCAAACTAACCTAATGGGTGCTTTCCAGACTAATACAGGGATTGGAATGCAGTTATGCTTTGACTTATACACTTACTTTTTTATTTTACATTTTGTGATGCAGTTCTCAGCTTTTAAAAAACAAAAGTATAAAAAAATGTGCATTTAGGGGGGAAATGTATTCCATTTAAATGCTAATTTTCATGCCGTTTAAAGTAATTCACAGAAAACAGGACAGAGCAGACTTTTGAGTAAACATATGTGAAGCTGATATGGGCTGGAAACCGACTAAACAGCATCCATCTGAGGGACTTCTGGAGCAGCACGCCTACAGTTCCATTTTTTCTTCTTTACTCCTTTTCTTTCTTCTTCTTCTTATTTTTCCTTTTCTTCCTTCCTTTCTGATATATATTTATGCACTTATTTGAAATTTATATGTATGTGTGTATTTGTAATAACTATGTTAAATAAATAATTTTAAATAATAATAATAATAATAATAATAATAATAATAATAATAATAATAATAAATAAAAACGGCATCCATCCTACCTGCATGAGGGTCTTCCTGTTCAGAAACAGTCAGGGCCCATAGCTCAGGAGTAAAACATGTTTTGCAATGAGAAATTCCCAGAATCAGTCCTTGGTATCTTCAGTTGAAAGGATCAAATTAATGTGAAAGACCTCTGCCGGAGACCCTCAAGTGCTATTGCCCATCAGAGTAGACAATACTTAGCCAAATGGATAAATAGCTTGATGGTAATAAGGCAGTTTTCTGCATTTCCCGCACGATACATACACTTCCACATCAAACATATGTATGTATGCCATCGAAAGATAGATAATTCCTTTGTGCAAAGTTACTGAAAATTCTGTAGACAAGGTCTGTTTTGATTAGAGGCATCATATTATCTATACCTTTGTTTCTGATCTCTAAGGCAGTGGTTCCCAACAGGTGGTCCGCGGACCCCCAGGGGTCCGCGAGCTATGCCAGAGGGGTCCGCAAGATGCTAAAAAATATATTAAATATATTTCGTATGATAACAGATTTTTTGTTTTGGCCGCTTCCTGCATGAGCAGAGTCTAGCGCAAAACTAGAATTAGATAGAGGCAGTAGTTCTGCTGTATGCCGTTAGGTGGCGCTTTACAAACACTACTGTTTTGCAAAGAGGCAGCGCGCGCATTCTACTAACGCTCACCTCCCCAAGATGCTTTGCCCGCGTCGGCTTCATTTGTGCGCTACTGCGCAGGTACCCTGTCTTCTCCATTCCCCTCCCTCCTCCCTGACACGCGCTGTCTCTTTGCAAAACAGTAGTGTTTGTAAACAAAGTGTTGTTTTTCGCGGAAGCTACAGTTCGCGTAGTTAAAAATGGACCGTTGGTTAAAAAGTGGTTCATCTCATTAAGAACTGAAAATTAAAACTAACTGTATACTGATGGAGTACTCTGTTGTAACTGTAAAAAACGTATAAATATAAAATATAAAAAGACTCTTAATTTGGCTCTCACTTTTTAATTTTAGGATTAGGAATTAATGGGGGTCCTTGTCACAATAGCGGCTCGATGAGGGGTCCTCGAGAAAATTTTTGTTGGGAACCCCTGCTCTAAGGAATGCTACATGTGGGATAAATTTCCTAGGTTGAGCACCACCTTTTCTGCTGGAAATTGCATGGGATGAGCATACACACATTGGGTTGTGCTTATAACCATATATACAGTGCAGGGATTCTTGCTGTGGCTATGTATAGCAGAACATGATTAAGAAATGGTGAAAATTATACGATAAAGATAATTGTTATAGCTATGGAGAGATGGTATTTCAGCTCTGAAGTGTGTCAAGTGTTCAGCATATAAAATGCAACATTAAAACGGTGTGTGTGTGTGTGTGTGTGTGTGTGTGTGTGTCGATGTAAGAGATAAGTGACTCTGTATTGGCCTTTGAACAGTACTTAGGGATGAGTGATTATTAACTTCAAAAACAAGAAGATGTAAAATATGGATTTTAATTAAATTGCCACTATCGCAATATAGAACAATTCTTTCCATAAAGGAGAAAATTGCTATTGATGGGTATTATTGTTTCATAGTAGGAAGCCTTACAATTCGCAGCAATTAAGACATAAAGCATTTTCTTCACACATTACACGAAAGTACGCACACAAAACTTCCACCCCCGCCCTGAACGTGATGTTTGTTCTGCAGACCAGAATATATTTGGATGTAATATCTGACCATCTTTTGCAGGAATTCAATATATTCCATTTAGAGCACATGTGTAGCTCACAAATTTCTTTGAATGGTTCAACCTCAAGCCGATTTGGAAATATCCCCCATCTGAAACCTTGGATAGCTGATACTAGTCCATGTGTAGATAGGACTCCCAAATCTCACGGACATGAGAACCTCCCACCCACATCTTCCCAGTGTTCAAGCTCAGTTTATTGGCCATCATCCAGTCAATCACTGGTTCATCATTTGAATTGTATATTTAAAAAGTGCATCAGGATGACCAAAGCTGATTCAATGGCAAAATGGTACCTAAACACAGATAATCCACATCACCCAGGAATTCCTGAACAATTCTCTCCACCACCAAGTCATGTAAAAATTTAGCTCTGCCCTCGGAAGCACACACCTCCTCATATTGCCCAGACACGCAGCAACCATTTAAGGTGTGCATGGCATGCATGTGACAGCACATGCGTGCATCCTGACAATTTCACAAAAGACGGAAAGGGGAGGGGTGGGGTGGAATGGAATGGAATGGAATGGAATGGGTGTTTGCAGGCTTTTTCAATGATGCTTCAAATATATACGATTTCACTGTGCTTCTTCGGAACATAACCCCCGTGCAAGTGGGGAGTTGCCTGTCCTTTCACCAAGCGGAGCTTAACTCACTCTACCTGCGAAGGCTCTCTGTAGGTACAATGTTGAACCCTGAGCAGTCCGGGTTCCAAATCATGCAGGGAGCCTCCAAACGTAGAGAAGACGCCCTGCAGCAGGTGATTTTGATGTCAGGGGCCGGAGGAGCAGCACAAGCTCCACAGTCCTCCAATCCCTTTCACCACACTTGGCCTCCACATGTGAGTAATGTGTGAAGAGGGCTGCAGATTGCTCTGAAAATGAGACATGCAACTGCTTGACAAAATTAGAAGCATTTACTACGACTCTTCTCTGATGCACGGTGGGAAAGGTCATGAAAGAACTAATGCCATTATTCTCTTATTCCATTTTTGTCTAGAATTCCATTAGCATAGCAAGCTAATATAGCTGAGAATAATGTGGCCTTCTTTTCTTAGCCTCTGATGTGACATGAATGAGCTTGTACTGAAATGATTCCAAAAAGAAAGAAACAGATTGAATAAAACTGAACATACTATAGACATACTCAGAGCCATCCACATTTCAGTATATTCTTTTTGGTTTTCCCCAAAAGGACAGCATACATGAACGAAGCAGAGCCAATATGCTGTTACGATCCTGGGGTGTGCCTGCAGTAGTTCTGCAAATTTTCTTTCATTTTGGCTTCTCCCTGGTATTCTCCTGTAGTTCCTGTGAAATGTGCTTTCCACACATATTTTTTTTGTACATATGCGTTCCATGTTCTTTGGGCATGGTAATTAATGCAGTGCTGAATATGCACACCCATATATAAACATAAACACCTGTGCAGGGCTACCCACTCACCAATAGGGGTAGCAGAGAAATTGGATTCAAATGTTCACTTTCCAAAACAATATGTGAACCAAAATGTAGCCAAAATTCACACTTCTCCAAATTTTGCAGTGCCATTTTCCAGCCAAAGTAACGAGTACAAAACGCGTATGTTGGAGTTTGCATGAATTGCATATATTGGGGGGGGGGAACATGCTAAAAAATTGTGTATATTATGCAAAATTGCATACAAAAATTTGTGTATTAGGAGAAATTAACATAAAATGCTGGTGGCTTTTCACAAGAACATTTTGTTTTTGTTGTTTTAATTGCAGACTGATGTGGAAATGTGGAGAACTTAATTTAAGATGGGCAAAATGAGAAACTGGGAGTGTGGCATAAAGGTTAGAGTGTTGGACCGGGGTTCTAATCCCTACTCTGCCACAAAGCTCACTGGGTGACCTTGGGCCAGCCACCATCTCCTAGTCTAACCTACCTCACAGGATTATTGTGCTCCCTCCAAACACCCTCTCTTGCAACCCATACCAAAAATGCTGTATCCCAAAAAATCCACCACTAGAATGGAAGCTCTGGGGCCACCTGGAGGCTGGAGGACACGCGAGAAATGGCTGCTTCTGCTGCTGTGCTACCCCCATACACCAGCTGTTAGGTGGGGAGGCTGAGCAGCGCAAACGAAGCCCCACTGTGCCTCAGGTCTCTTGACGCTTCCTCCATCCTCTCTGACTTCCTCTTCAAGCTCCGAGGAGGGTCTCCTCATGAGCCACGAGGACTCTCCAGCTATCTCCCGCCATTTCTGGGTTTGAGATGGATTATTTAATTATTTCCCAGTGCCGCAGGTATACGTGGCCACGTGCTAGTCGGTACAAGCCTGTATAGCTATCAGTGCTCCTAATAAACTATCACAAATATTATATTGGCCGCTGGGCAGTCGTATAGAGGAAGGAAAGAGCAGCAAGACTGATTACTGCTGAACCAAGGCTTCGTCTGGGGACAGCTTTTTGCACTGAGGAAAAGACAGCATCATTACGTTCATACGGTCTTCTGTCCTGCTGTCTCAGTACCACATGCTCTGTTTGTTTCCTACTCTGGATCTCTGGGCTAGGCACCCTGTGGATGACATTAGAAATTGCAGTTTTAAAATTTGACAATGGTCATTATCCTCTTCTTCCCTTCCTCCTCTTGCGATTGTTTAACTCTTTTAAGAAGCATAGTCCGTTTATCTTTGTGTATGCTTTGAATTAATGAATGCATTGTTGTGGACTCCACCCCCCCCCCTTCAGTGCTAGGCTAATGCAAGAGTTTTCAGTGTGTTTTACAAGAGAGAAAAAGGGTTTATGACCTTGAATATTACTCTATCATCAGTTTCCTAAAACCAATTGCAATGCAATAAATCTGATGGCCATGAAAGCATAAAACTTAAGTGTTCCCCACAGCTCCATCTAGATAAATGCAGCGACGTGCAAGTATACGATAGAAACTGTTTTGAGCAGCAATCTATATTGAACTGGATGTCTGAACATTCATTTCTTCTTATTATTATTTTTTAAAAGAGTAGTGCGTTACTTAACTGCTTCTGTGGCAGAAAGGTATGTTTGAAATTATGGTGGCATTCTAGTTGCCTTAACATCAAAGGGAATTTTGCCGTTACGTTTAAAGGCGTACCATTTCCATCCTTCTCTTACAATTCGTTCTTGATCTTTGCAATGTTCTGTAGATAACATTGGGGAGAGACAGGCATTTTTCTAAACCACCTTGCTTCTTGTGCATTGTTGCCAAGCTGGGTAATAGTTATCGTTGTAAAAGTACTGCCTCCTGAATCAGTGGCTACACCTTCATTTTCTCCTCATCTTCCTCAAAAAGTGTAGCAATGAAAAGACGGGCTGCCTTCAGATGTGTTCTAAAAGTCAGATAATTGTTTATTTCCTTGACATCTGATGGGAGGGTGTTCCACAGGGCAGCTGAACAATTTGGGGGGGAGATGCTGCTTCAGGTATACAGGTACTGGTTATATAGAATACATTTTAATTTTTGTTTCTATTCTTTTGTGTTTTTAAGGTTTCTTTGATGAAGAGTTGTCATACTTGAAACATATTGGGTACAATTCCAAAGATGTCAGACGCTCACTCTGCAGCAACTTGGAGCAGGTCTTTTAGTTCTGTGGAATAGCATTCCTGTCAAGATATGAGAGGTGTCTACTCTCTGCACTTTCCAGAAGCAAATGAAGACATTTTTGTTCTGACAGGCTCTTCTGGCTGGAAAAATGGACCTTTACCACAATTGTCCACTTAATAGAATCATAGAATTGTAAAGTTGGAAGGGACTCTGAGGATCATCTAGTCCAATGCAGGAATATCCAGCTGTCCCATATAAGGTTTGAACCTTGCCCTTATCAGCACCTTGCTCTAACCAACTGAATTATCCACTTGTTTGCGTTTTAGTCTGGTTTTAAATGCCCCTGTGGTCTCCCCCCCCCCCCATGCTTTTAACTGTTTTTAACTATCTTGAGACAGTGGCCTAGAAGGCAGCTAATAAATGAAAGATAACAACAACAACAACAACAACAACAACAACAACAACGATTTAAAAATGCTGCATGTTTTTAAATAAATGACCATTTTCTTCAGCACTGGCTGCTATTTTCCTCCTTTTGTGTGTGTCTGCCTTTAATACACAATGTGTTTGGCAGGACAAACGCTTTCAAATGCTTTATCTGCAGCTTCCCCAGTGCCAACTATTTAGCAATTGTTTCTTCTTGTTTATGTTGTGCCTCTGCTTGACATATCCAGCCTTAAAACAAGATGCCAAGCAGAAAGTGCAGGGACCATTTCCCAAGGTTTAGAGCTTATGTGTTGGCAAAGAATTATCTAAAACATAGTTACTTCCCCCACCCCGTTTTTGTAATGAAAAGGATATACAGTATTTGGGCAAGTCTCTAGAGCTTACCATGCATCATACTGACACAGGAAGTTATATGACTTCTCATAACCTTAACTCAAGCTGTTCCTGCTTCTATGGATTTATGACATGCCCCTCTAGAGGAACCATCTATATAGCACAATGTCTCTGCCTTTTCCTCCTATCTTTTGTCTGTAACTACAATCTGTATTTCATTTTCCAGGAAGCCAGCCATGTTAGTTTGTTTAGCAAAAACAATAGAATCTGATGGCGCCTTCAAGGGGAGCAAATTTATCATGGCATAAACTCTCATGGTATGTAACCTGCTTTGTCAAATGCATCTTATGCCACAACAAGGCACACAAGGTTCTGTTTTCCTTTCATTTGTAGCTCTAAAATGTCTACATGAAGGAATGCAGCAGGGGCGGTGATGTCATCATGGGTACAAACCACATTAGGGTTGGTGATATTGTTGCTTCTCTCTTGCTGGTGATGCACCTGTTTTATTATGTTTTTATATATGTTGGAAGCTGCCCAGAGTGGCTGGGGTAACCCAGGAAGATGTGTGGGGTATAAAGAATAACATTTTTATTACAGCAAGGGACACCCCTATTTTCATCGGAGAAATGTTAGAGGGTATGTGAATACAAGATTGGAAAAATTAGAAACAGAGAACTGTAGGTTTGCCTTCAAATGTGAACTGAATTGACTTTCTCCTCCATACCCAGGGGGAAGTGGCTATGATACTGATCTCAGGACACAAGGGAGAAACGTGCTAAGAGGAAGGCACGCTTGGCAAATCCACACCATGATCAACTCCCGTCTGGAAACCAATGTCCCCACTGTGGAAGGATGTGCGGATCCAGAATTGGCCTTCACAGTCACTTATGGACCCATTGTTAAAACTGTGTTTATGGAAGACAATCTTACTTGGCTACGAGTGATCGCCAAAGAAGAAGAAGATACTGTTGCTGCTGGCACCTTTCCACCATCCCCCCACCTTCCTCACCCCATCTTTAACCTTTAGCTTCAGGCAGGTGGAAGTTAGAAGTATCTTCCACTTTACTCTCAATGGCTGGCTGGTCAACATAAATGTTTTGGAGGACACTACTTTGATAATGTACATTTTTTCTCTGCTTTTCCATTTCCCCCAAAGTGCTGTGCAGCAGTTCTCTGGGGTCATAAATGGGAAACATTGCTGGTTCTACAAGTGATAAGTGTTCATTGCAATTCAGTGCATGCTTATTTGGATGTGCAATGAGCCTTCGTGGGCCAGTAATGGACCAATCAATTGCCACAGCTTTTTCCTCCTCCCATTGTATATTAATCCCATGGAAGCGGAAAACTATGTACATGCATTAGGCTATTTTAAAACACCTTTTAACTAGCTATAAGAATCTGGCCTTTGAGCACAATCTCAGAAACAATTCCATAACTAGATGGAGAAGCTGGAAATACAATTCTACTATTTCTGGATCCATGTTGAAATGTTGGTAACTGGAAATGACTACAGTGATAAGCTTATGAAAGAATTACTTGTGCATGTACAAGTATGTAGGTTGAAGAAAATAAAGAGGGGAAGCCTCAGACATGTATTAGGTGCCCCCCTTCACCTGAAAACGAGCTGTTAAATGCTGCTCATTTCCAATATAATTACAGCTAATTCCATTAATGTGTGGTGCAGGCTTGATAAAGAAAATGGATCTATTACACATGACTTAAGAATTGCTATATTTTAATTGACTGTCTTGTAACATACAATGGCAAGTATGTAGGGCAGAAACAGACTATACAGAAAGAAAATGCAGTGTAGGCAAAACAACGAGTTGCATCCAATGTTGGTCCTACTCAGAGTAGACTCATTAAAGTTAATGGATATTAACTTATGCCCATTAATTTCAATGGGCCTGCACTGAGTAGGACCAACACTGGCCACAACCCAGAGCGTTCTCTTCATGGCAATTATGTTTGACAAAAGTACTGGCACAGGGATATCTTACGATCAGAAGAGGCTTCACTGTATAGATCACATCATGCGCTGAACTATTTTGAAGGTGATGAACAGATTACTCAAAAGCACATCTGGTGGATCATTCACTCACACAAATACCACGAAGAAAGAACTAAGTGTTGTTTTCAGTCTTATGAGATAGCGTATTCTGACCCAATGCAACCCAACCCTGCTTACACTCTAGTAGTCAATAAAGCTGTGGCCTGGCTTTATTTGACCAACCCCATCTCCTTACACTTCTCTGAAGTCTCTCAGCCCCACTCACCTCATAGAATGTTTGCTGTGGGGGAGGAAGGGAAAGGAGAATGTTAGCCGCTTTGAGACTCCTTAGGGTAGTGATAAAGCGGGATATCAAATTCAAACTCTTCTTCTTCTTCTTCTTCTTCTTCTTCTTCTTCTTCTTCTTCTTCTTCTTCTTCTTCTCCCCCTCCTCCTCCTCCTCCCTGTTATTTAGCCTTTACCTGGCTTGACGGGGGTGGCCACTATGTGCCTGCCACACAGTGTTCAATGAAAACCAGGTGAAGGGCACTCAGTGCAAGAAAACCGGGTAAAGGGCACTCAGTGCAAGACCAGCCATGCTCACAGTTTTCCCAACGTCATTTGGCCTGTGGTGAGTTGGACCCAGTGGCATTGAAGGCCACTGCCCTTCCTTGTACAGCTCTAAGAAATCAAGGGCCAGTCCCAGACTTCAGAGACTGCGCACAGCGGCACATTTCTGGTGTATTTTTGATGAGTCTTCAACTTGCTTGACTAATAAAACTCATTCAGTTTTATTTCTATGTCAAGGTTTAAGGTTAAAACAAACAACGCATTGCAAGCTTTCTCATTGATCTGGCTGGTTGGTGTTGCACTCTGAATAATAAATTGTGCCAGTGACAGTGGTAATCTGAAGATATATAGCACTAATATATTTCCTCAGTCCTGAACTGTGTTTTTAACCAGAAGAAAAGGAAAACATTCACTTTTTTCGCAACAATTATCTTTGCAACAATATTGCCTAATAAGGAAAACGTCTAAATTATCATTACCAGAGAATTGCTCTAATTTGTGTGACAGAAAACCCCTCTTGTTTTCTGCAGATTAAAGCAAAATCATCCCGGGAAGGGAGGTGGTGGATTCCAAAGAAATATATTATCTCTCTTGTGGCAGGCCTAGGATTGCTTTACATGTAATGGTTGTTATGTGGAGGCAAGGAAGTGATCCAGTTAGAGTAGCCAACTGAGATCTTACACACACACCCCATTCCACACGTGCATATTACAGACCTTTATTGAGGAACTCCAGGTATTCTTCTTCTCATGCAATGGAGGAGAGTGGGGATGAATGGCATACACCTCAACTGTCCCAATTAAATTGGGACATCCCATTTTTGCAGGCCATACTCTCGAGGGCATAGTCTTTTGCGATCTCGCACTGGTGATGTGACTGGCACAGAAGCACATCCCAGAAGATGTGCAACCCAATTTTCCATGGTGACATTTTGGAGGGTATGGAATGGGCTAGCTGCTGCCAAACCCAATGTGCTGTGTGCATGTGTGGCAAATATCTGCAGCAGGGAGCCTGCTGTGTTCAGAATGGCACCCTCCGCATTAGGTTTCCCCTCAACATTCCTAGCTGAGATATCTGCCTACCATTGTAAACAACTAGAAACTTTGGCAGGATTTGAGTAATGCTTGGAACATACAAAAAACTAAGGGGGAAATGGGTTTAAGAAAAATAGAGAAAATATATGATGCAGTTGAAGAAGATTGAAAATGGAAACCAAGGAAGGGTGGAGGGAAGTCTAAAGATTCAGGGAATCCTAAATGTTGATGATTATGTCTAATGTTTGTATTTAAATGTGTAGTGTAAAACTGAATAAAAATATTATTATCTATATATATATATATATATATATATATATATATATATAATGTAGGCATTGCGTGCGCAGAGGTCACAGCCTTTCTCCGTAACTGCTGAACCATAATGTAACTGTGAGGGACAGAAGCTATAGACAGCCCCCTCCCATCTTAAGCACAAGCTCTTCTCCCAGCGCCAGTGGGAGCGGGGAGGGGGATGACTCCAGCGGGGAATCGGGAAGTAGAGGCCATGACTCAGGCAGGGTAGCAGAGCCACTGCTCCGCTCAGGAAAGGAAGGGGGAAGCAAGGAAAGCGCGGCAAGAAGACCGATCCCGCCGGCCCCGGAATTGCGCAAGAAGCGACGGGGCGGAGATTTAGTATTCCCAGGCTACTTTGTTGGAAGAAAACGTGGGAATCTCCATTCGGAGGTTCTGTACCAGACTGACAACATGTACATAGTAATGACTCTGCACTGTAAATAGTTTGCACCTAATAAAAGCATGAAAATGCAACCTCGTGAGGAGTCGTTACTCTAGAGTAGCCGCTACCGCGCCTGTGACAGTAACAAATTTGGCCACAACATTCCATGCCCATCAGAGAGGGATCTGGCATTAAATTTTTTTCCAAAAAACACCTTTCACACCTAAAATAATGATTAAACACAAAAAAGTGGCGCCCAAATTAGACGTCACCACCAGAAGCTCTGGAAATTCCAGCAGCATCCAATAGAAAGGCTGATTGCACCCTGCCACCTCCAAAGCTGCACCGCCAGATGACACCACAAAATTCCACAGCAACCAACTGCAAACAGTCCTTTTGCAGCAACAAGGCCCAGCTTTTTCAATAGGCTGCAGCATTGCCAAGCAGGGAAAACTGAGAAGGCCACACCATTCAGTAGGCCACAGGCAAAAATGAACAGAATATGGGGCTTTCACAATGGGGGGGGTCACAGGGATTAGGCACAACAAAGGGAGGGGGGAAACACATAGCCATGGGGGGGGGTTTGCCCTGAGTCAGCCAAAGCAGTGGGGGGGGGGGTTGGGACAGGGAAAACTGAGTAGGCCGCAACATTGCCCAGTAGGCCACAGGCAAAAACAAACAGATTATGGGCCTTTCACAGGGTGGGGGAATCACAGGGATGAGGCACAACAATGGGAGAGCGGGATTAACAGGGATGAGGCACAACAAAGGGAGGGGGGAACACATACAGATAGCCATGGGGGGGAGGTAGGACCCTGAGTCAGCCAAAGCAGTGGGGGGTGGGAATATTTTCAGGAACACGTGTGGGTGGGGGAGTCTTATTTTTGAAACTTACAGTAGGGGAGTCAGGGTTGGGCTAGGGCAGGTGAGGGAACTCTGAAGGGAGACTCTGAAGGTCAATTTAACACAAAACCCCACAGCAATGAGTGGCCGGGCCAGCTAGTATATATATATAACAAAGATATATCTGCCTACCACAGGCCGGTCATTTACGTATCAACAAAATATAAGCATATGTTTGCATGTGCAAGCACACACAGAGAAATAATTACGTATAATTTAAAAGGAAATACATCTCATCATAGTGGAGAAGATTGAAATCAGGTTACCTGCATGCCTGGACACGTGCAAGCTGTTGGGCAATTTTTAGGCTCCCGCTTTATCTTCAAATAAGCATCAGACAAAGGACTCTCTTCTGTAAACTAGGACAACTTATATTTCCCAGAGATTCCAGGGATCAAAGTTGGGTCCTTTATATAAAGGATGTGCTCCATGGGTAAGTTATGGACCATTGCCATGTGTAAATGGTGAGCAGCAAGAGAATGATGGGCTCTTCAGCTCTGGAAATTGTGGTTGAAAGTAACCCCCCCCCCAACCTCCATTCCTAATGTACTTGTAAGAAACTTCCATAATCAGGGAAGGTTTCCATCTCTGTTTGTTGCTGTAGACCAGGCACCCCCAACCTGTGGCCCTCCATATGTTTTGGCCTACAACTCCCATGATCCCTAGCTAACAGGACCAGTGGTCAGGGATGATGGGAACTGTAGTCCAAAACATCTGGAGGGCCAAAGGTTGGGGGTGTCCGCTGTAGATATATAATAAATTCCCCAAGGGAAACGACTAAGACCCTCACATATTTATTATGGGGAATTGGACATAGTGGGTTATACTTCTAGGTAATAATGCATAGGAATGCACTGTAAGTGGCATAAGTATTGATTTTCCTTTATTCATTTGTAAATGTATGGAGTTAATATAAAGGATGTCACACACTGGCCTGAGGACAGTCTACTTGAATTTAAAGATCAATTACTTGAAGTGCCAAAGGAATCATCTGCAGAACATTTAACCTGTTCTGTAGGACTGAATCCAAGCAGCTGCAGAGCCATTCTTTCACATTGAGCTCTGCGATTTTATCTCCAGGAAATAACACAAAAGACCATTCTTCTGCTATTTCCCCTTCTCTCTTAAGGTTTGCACTGAGAAACCCAAAAGGGAGGAGAAAAAGAACTTGTCAGTTGTGAAGCTGGACAAAAAGGAGATATTGCCTAGAAGAATGGAAACAAGAATGTTATGTCATCTTGCGTAGGCTGAGATGATTATCTATAAAAGTGCCACCCAGTCAGAGGAGACACGTTTTAAAAGAAAATGTGACCTGACTGATTATTTGAAGGTTTAAAGCATTTTCCACTCAGGAGATTTATATCTCCTTGAAGTGAAGAACAACTAGAAAGAAAAAGGAGAAAGCAGTGAGAAGTGATTAAAATAAGTCCAGCCATCAAAATTCATGTGAAGAAAGAGACACTGAATCAATGATTTTAAAAATGCCATATACAAAATGCACAGGGACGCAAGATAAAATGTTACTTCTCCTACACGAGCGTGGCCATGGGTGTGGTAGATGCTCAGTGTGGATGTTTTTAGGTATCTGATCGGTAGGGATGGAAAGATCTGCCAATTTCAGATCTCTCGGTTTCTCATTTTCCAATATTAGATTAAGTCCTCCACATTTCTGCAGCGATTTACAATTTCTTTTAAACAAATCCTCCTGAAAATTCAGCTGCATTTCGGTGAAATTTTTTCGTAATAAACACCTATTTGTACACACATTTGCAGAGTGATTTACCCTAATCTAATTCATTTTTGTATGTTATTGTCATTTATTAAATTTGTATATCGCCCTATACCTGTAGATCTCAGGCACTTATGTGTCATTTTGAATTTATGTTTTAAACCATCTAGTTTAGCTATATTCAACAAATTTAACATCATAGTAGTCAGGCAGCCTGATCCTCTATGCATTTACTCAGAGGTCACTTCTGCTGATTTCAATAGGACTTCTATTGGGCCTCAATCCTATACAGTACCCACTTTCCTGGAAGGAATGCATAGGATTGCAGTTAATATAGTACAGTACAGTATATTCTTAAGTCCAAACAAAGTGAACTAAGGTAAATGGCCTTAAATACAATGTAACACTTTTTTCATTATCATTATATTTTCTTCATGCCCAATATGGCTTCTTTGTGGAACTGTCTCCATTCATTATTAATTATCTTTTGATTTTTATCTGATTTATTTACTCCCAAAGTATCATGTTTCATGTTATTTAGTATGATTAAACACCACGATAGAATCCCAATTATCTTAATATGTATTATCTCAACCTCTTGATGGCCCATGTTCTCTCTTTATCTGCTATCTTGGCCCAAATCAATATAACCTTATGCAAAAAGCCCTTCCATTTATTGTTATGGATGTTCCTGTCCTTTCCCAGCCTATTGGAACAAATTAGGTTGTAATGTATTTGGCTTCTTAATCTGAGAACTGGCTATGTTCCCATCTGAACAGTAGCAGAGATAGAAGCTAATCTTGAGTTCTGAAAAACGGTATCTTCAAGGGGAGTAAATATTTTTGCTTATAAATTAAATGCTGCCACTATGTTGGCACTTTCTTTTTATAGCTTGGTGCCTGTAGAGAGCTATAAATGCCATCTGTAAGTTTCCGTATCTGGACTTTTTCTGTTAACCTGCATGGAATTTCAATTTCTTTTTATGAACAGCTGCAACCCTTGTTAACTATTTTCCAAGCAAAATAGCTGGAGGAGCCTATCTCTGAAAATTTAATCCAGCTGCTTACACAGCTAAGAACTACTCAACACTGGTACTTAGACCTGTCAGTCAGCAACCCATAGAACTTTCAATGTGGAAACTCACTTTCACATAGAATTTAGGGTGCAAAGTTTCCAAATACCAAACATCAAATTTGAGCATCTGCTAAATGCCATTCCATGCATATTAACATTCGATCTTAAACCCAGCTGAGTTTGCAAAGGTCAGTGGCCTTAAGAGTGCTAAGAAACAAGAACGCAGTTTTATCTAAGTGGCATATTTCAGAGGAATGGTTGACCATTCCAAACACAGCACCCAAATGTTAATGCCTGGAGTGCCACTTTTAATTGAAAGGTCAAAGAGAAAAATATTTCTAAAATTTCAGAATGCTATCCATCGGGAAGATCTTCTGCACTAATCACCGGGAGATGTGCAAAAACACTCTAATAAGGCTTGTCTAGAAGAACTTTCTGGAAAATTGTGCCCTATCTCTTTGAGGCAGCACACAATTTATATGATGGTTGCAGCAACAGATACTTAAGCTTTGTTGTTGTTTGTTGTTTAGTCGTTTAGTCGTGTCTGACTCTTTGTGACCCCATGGACCAGAGCATGCCAGGCACTCCTGTCTTGCACTGCCTCCCGCAGTTTGGTCAAACTCATGTTCGTAGCTTCGAGAACACTGTCCAACCATCTCGTCCTCTGTCGTCCCCTTCTCCTAGTGCCCTCATAAGCTTTGTTACAGGAGTGTATACCAACTACCGGTAGCAAGAGGGCTGGAGAGATCAGGTATAATACCAAGCAAGCTGAGTACAACCCAACATGTCTGGTTGCCCACCAATGGTTTGGTACACTTCCTGTTCTGCTGTCTGCCAAGCACTACAAAAAAAATGGTGGATGGGTTGTCACAAATTGTGCAGGCCTAATCCATCACACAGTGCAGGAGGAAAGGTAGCAACTGGATAAATTTCCAGTCCCACTATGTGGAGACAGAAAAGGGGAAGATCGGGGGAAAGGGAAATGGATGAGTTATGGAACAGAAGTGAAATCTGTTGTAGAAGTAAGAGGATGTAATGGAGGGAATGGAGGAGGGAGAGAAGAGAGAATAGCAGAAGTTTCCCTTGGAGGAAAGTCCCAGGGTCTCTTGACCAAACAGCAGGTTGTTGACAGGATAAGGAAGGATTGTGCAGTTCATTATCAGTTTCCTCTTAGGATAGAAAACAGGGTTTGTTGAGTTCATGTGATTCCCAGGCCTCTGGTGCCGGGATTATTGCAGGAGTGTTTAAACACTTTTGGTTTAATAATCTGACAGCACTCAGCTTTGGGCTTGTACAATTAAATTTCTGAGTAAAATCTAAGCTGGATGCATTATTATTATCTCCTTACTCACACACTGTTCCCTAAAAGTATAGTATACCTGCTAGTTAAGGCCACAAAGAAGGTGTCCTCTTCACCCTCCATTGCATCCCACCCACCCCAGCACAGCTTTTCGAGGTCATACAGAATTTATTGGCATCTGATATGGTATCTGGGGCTCTACAGGCCTCGGATGCCTGCTGGGACAAATCTGCAAGGCATTTTGAGGATAAAAGCCATTGATCTGGATGCAACTGTTGTGACAAGTCCTAAAAATGTGTCCAATGAGCCAGTGGCAGTGGGTGCCCATCTTATCTGGCGTGGAGGCAGAACCTGTCACACACACAAAAATCTCTCTTACACACACATAGACACACTGCAGGAACACTCTTTCACATCTGACAGTGGCACTTACTCCTCTTGACACAGACATAGCATAAAATGTAAAAACTAGATAAATGTTTATTATACGCACGTTGCCCACTCTGTTAACAAAATGGTTTTTTAAATACCTCCAAGTTACTCAAACTAACAAACACTCCCTTCTGCCTGCCTACAAAGAACATGCTTTGTGCTGTTTATAGAGCTGTGGAAGGGGTCTGAGGTGGAAGAATGAATGGCCATGCGTCTGCGAAATCTTCCTAATGTTGATTTATCATTCATTTGAGCTGTACAGTCACATACATTTCCTTAATAAGCAATGCCAACATGACTGTGGATAAACAATTAGGATAATTGTATTATAATTTTAGGACTCTGTTCCATGTTCTTTGAATTAGACATAAATTAGTACAATATCTCAATACTGACAGTGAATAGAATTTGTTAATAATTAAATAACTTCCCAAACTCAACCCCTTTCATAATCTTTGAGAAGGGTACTGTAAAATCATTATTTGCAAAACAGCACACAATCAGTTGCTGCGTTTTTATCAAATTATAGGGATTTGAGTGGCGGGCGGGGAGAATTAATTAGACAAATTACAGGTCTGATGAACAAGCTGGTTTGGATAATCTTGCTAATACGGAATAGCAAATATTGGCTCTAATCCCAGAAAAAGATTCAACTTGTTAGTTTTCTGCTTTGGAGAGGTATTAAGATCATTTAATAGACACGTCACGGTTGAAAATTAAAAGAAATTATGCTGGCCTCCATTCAGGGGTGCTGTCAGGGTAGGACTTTGGAACAGAAATCCAGGAGTGCGTTCAGCAGAATGAGAAGCAGGAACATCAAATGCAGTAAGGCTGGCATGCCACATTTCACATTATCATCTAAAGAGCGTTAACAGTCCAAAATCACCAACTGCACAACTAGCTTGATCAACCCAATTTTAAGAATATTTTTTACATGGATTTCTTCATATCACTTAAAAAGATCCCTGCTGGAAAAGGTCAAAGGCCTGTTTAGTCCAGCATCCTGTTCTCATAGTGTCCTACAAGATGCACTGGGGAAGCCCAAAAGCAGGGTATCAGCACAACAACACTCTCCCCACTTGCAATTCCAAGCAATTGACCGTGGAGGTGGGAAGTCATCATGGATGACTGGTAGCCTTGCCCTCCAGAAATCTGTCTAATCTGCTTTTAGAAACAGCTAAATTGTTGGCCATTACTACACCTTGCGGGAGCAAAATCCAGTTTTACTCTGAACTACACAGAGAAATTGTCTGCCCTGAATCCTCCGAATTTCAGTTTCATTGGATGGACTCAAGTATCACGAGAGAGAGAGAGAGAGAGCTTTTAACAGCTGCATGGTGGTTAGAAAAGGCATAAAGCGGAAATATAATGATTGGGTGGGGGGTTCACCTACTAGTCTGTCTTTTATGCAGCTGCAAAACACATCTGGCAACCCTACCTCTGGACCAACTGAATGAGTCTTCTGTTATCCTGAACTTGCCATGCTAGGAATCTGATTTTTTTAAAAAAGGAAATAAGCCAACTGCAGCAATATTCTGCTTTAAGCAGAAACCAAACACTTATATGTATACCCAGAAAGATCCATTCTATTGATCGTAGTGGTATCAGTAACTATAGATGTAAGTATTTTTAGGACTGGGAGCTCATTGCTTTAGAATTTGTTATTGCTGGCATCCATCTTTCTCGGGAGAAATGGACAAGTGCACCTTCAGGGGTAAAGTCTAACCATTGGAGAGTTACAGCACCTCCTTGGCTGTAGAGACTGAGACAGGAATATGAGTGAGACATGTTTTATTGCAGGTGGGGCAGATGAAGGCATCCGGTTTTGCTGTTACAGGTGCACTATGGTGTTTCTTCTCTCTGTGCTCTTCCTCCTCTATAGAACTTTTCTATTTTAACATACCACATAAAATTGCATGGAGACTTGACCCACTCTTTAAAATCCAACTGATTTGTTGAATTTATTTAAACAGCAAAACCAATTATCATGGGAGACTCAGAAGAATTGAAGTAGCCCACTTAATTCATGCAATGATGAAAAAAAATCCAATTTGAATTACATTACAACTTTCAATCACCATAGGAGAATTGGAAATGGCTATAAAGGCAATCGTCTCTCACAAAATTATTCAAAAGAATCAAAAGTGGGACGAGCTCAGTTCCTAGGCTAGCTTTCCTTGCCAGAGTCTTATCTGCATAGTCTCATGAGCTAATAGTGAATAAACGAAATTAGTAACCATTTAGGCATCAAACCTATAAACACGTACATGGATTTACACCCACTGAATTATGTAGAAATGTAACATGCACACAGTATGTGTCAGATCAGAATACACAAACAAACTACATTCTAATTGGGTCCAAGGATGAATTTTGAAAATCTTGTGAATAAAGCCTTTGTTATACTTATTTAACAGATAAAAGAGTTGCCTATATACCCTCTGAATGTATACCTCGGCCAGTCATTTAAGTCACAGTCCAATCCAATAATCTACTGTGTAAAGAAAGAAGGGTTTGCATTGAAATGTAGACATTAAGTTTGGATCCTAAGGTTATTCTTAAACTTGAAGTATTTCAAGTTCCCAAGACCCACAGTCTGATCCAGCAGAGACTGCGTCATGGTACAATAGTGGTACATAGACACCTATACAGTGGTACCTCAGGTAAAGTACTTAATTGGTTCCGGAAGTCCGTACTTAACCTGAAGCGTACTTAACCTGAAGTGAACTTTCCCATTGAAAGTAATGGAAAGTGGATTAATCCATTCCAGATGGGTCCGCAGAGCACTTAACTTGAAAGTACTCAACCTGAACCGTACTTAGCCCGAGGTATGACTGTACTGGGGATTGCTTAGATTTTCATCCTGCTTAAAAATTACCATTATAACGTGTTGTTTTTATCTTCTTTTTTACCGTGTTTCTCATATTATAAGACATGTCTTATATTTATTTTTTCCTCAAAAAAACACACTATGGCTTATTTTCAAGGGATGTCTTATTTTTTTCCTCCTCCTCCTGCCGCGGCCAGCATTGCTGCTGCGCCTATCACTAGGTCTTATTTTCGGGGTATGGCTTATATTCCTTGAATGCTTAAAAATCCTGCTATGGCTTATTTTATGGGTATGTCTTAAAATATGAGAAACAGGGTACTATCACGTCAGAGCATCTATCTCTGTGTGAGTGGAACAGACTTTCATTTGCACAATGAGACTTCACCTTTCTCATCTCAAAATCTGCTATGGAAGGTTGGAAGACTTTTTTGGAGCAGGTTTACAGGTCTGTGAAGGTATGTGGAAGGACTGCAATCTGGCAGTATATGAATAGTTATTTTAAAAAAACACCATCAAAATAGCATCTTCCATTTCTGATGGAGCACTTTCAAAGAGTGGGCTTGATGGATCCCAAATGGAAAGGTGTTCCAGAGCTATGGCACAGTCACAGAAAAGGCCTCATCTCTTGCGCTCACCTGATAGATGCCTTGCGATGGCACGGAGAGCGGGACCTCTGAGGTTCCTGTGCAGGATTATATGGAAGGAGACAGGGACGAATGTAACCTGGGTCCTAGACTAGGGAAACTAAGCATTTTCAGGGCAGAGGACGGTACTGATCCATAGCTACCCTTCTTTGGGCCAAAGTTAAAAAGTGGGCAAGGATAATTATTTTTTTAAAAAACCCTATGAACAGATATTTAGGAGTCTTGCGGTGGATATCCTTTTGGCACCACAGGAGTTTAATAGGGGACTTGCAAGAGTGGTCACCAAAAGATAAATACATTAAAGGGGGGGGGCTTGTCATCACAGTATCACAGTGTAATACGTGTAGAAGTCATTAAAATAATTTAAATTATTTTAAATGGAGGGGAATTGGGAGGCGGGGGGGGCACAAAAATCTTTTTTGGGCGCCTATAGGAGCAGTTAAAACATTTTAGCACACACACAAATATAAATATAAGACAGGGAGGTCTGGGGTGGCCACAAAAATACTCTTTTGGGCCAGTGTGTGGATTAGCTGCCCTTTTCCTAAGACTATTTAGATTTCAGACTTTCATTTATCAAACTGACAACAAACCAACTGACTTTGGAGAACATATCTATCACTACACGGCCTTAGCCATAAGCTATAACAACGACACTTAAACTACTGATCTAACACATAGATATCATATACATCATTCCACCACATACCTGTGTAACAATCAACTACTTCAGCTTTTGTAAAATTAGGTCTTAGTTTAAGGAGCTGTTACAGCAAATATAGCTACTACATGGGTAATTTCCTTATCCCTCCCATTAAGAAGGAACTCGATTTTCTGAATGACTAGCCAATAGGAAATTGTTTCTGTGCTGGGGGACAATAACTCACCTGTGATGATCTTGCACAGAGGACAAGCCAGAAGGTAGTGTGAGTCAAGCTTCCTCCTCCTCCTCAATACAGGAACATTTCACCACAAATCTGATTTTTATTGTTCTTTAAACAGCTGTGCAGGAGGTGGAGTGAGGATCAGAACAATGGGGTGAAGGGAGAGGGAAGGATTCAAACCCCTCCTATTTTAGAGTAGAAATTAAGTTGTAAATAGAACTGTGGAATATGTGAAGATGTTATTTAGATGGAAAGAAGAAGTTTTTAAGGTGAATATTTTGATATAGAATTTGCTAATTAGAAATGTAAACAAGAACCGCAGGGACGGGAACCCGAGGAGGTCCCAATATACATTGTGAGGGAGATAAGATACATTGCTTTATACGTTTTTGTTTTTTGTGCTCTTTTTGTATTTGTATTTTTCTTTTCTATTTTGCCTTTTTTATTGTTTTTAGTGTTTTGTTAACCTTTTTTTGGAAAATTAATAAATATTATTCGGAAAAAAAGGATTCAAACCCCTCCTTTCTAATAATTGTGCACTACTCAAAGTGACTCATGAAAGCTAAGTGCAGCGACAACAAAAACGTAACACAAAACGGTGTGGCAGATAAAACACCCCCCAAGTAGATCTCCTCCTTCTGGCAAATTGAAAGTCTGCTGAAATAAAAAGCCAGAGGAGGAGAAAGCCACCTGAAACTTATGACATACCATACAATCATGACATAAGAAGAGCCCTGCTGTTATCATACCAATGGCCCATCTAGTCCAGCATCCTGTTCTCAGTGGCCAACCAGATTCCTGTGGGAAACCCGCAAGCTATTCCACAATAGTGGTGCAGCCACTAAAAAGGCCCTGTCTCTTGTTCTAGCTGACTAGGTTTCCGCTCTTCATAGGGAACAGAAAAGGGCTTCCCCACTTGATCGAGATAAGTGAACAGGCTGATATGGAAGGAGGAGGAAGCCCTTTATGACAATAAATCACATGATCTTGAAAGCCAGGAAGCAGCCTTATTGTCAGAGCCCAGTGCTATCAGAGGCAAGTAGCACTGCCCAGGGCAGGGTTAGATCAAAGTCCAAAAGACCTAAAGGGTCTCGTTCTAGTGGGCAAGCAGACAAAGATCAGACAACCACACCTCTGTCATGTCTCCCTTTACTTGCCTTTTTCTAAAATTAAAAAAGCACCAAAGGGGTCTTGGTGGACCACAAACTTAACACGAGTCAACAGCATGATGCAGCAGCAAAAAAAGCTAATGCTATTTTAGGCTGCACCAAAAGAAGTATAGCGTCCAGATCAAGGGAAGTAATAGTACCACTCCATTCAGCCATTCACACCTAGAATACTGTGTCCAGTTCTGGTCACTACAATTTAAAAAGGGCGCTGACAAGCTAGAATGTGTGCAGAGGAGGGCAACCAAGATGATCAAGAGTCTGGAAACTAAGCCTTATGAGGAATGGTTGAAGGAGCTGGGTATGTTTAGCCTAGAAAAGAGGAGACTTAGAGGATATATGATAACCATCTTCAAATTTCTGAAGGGCTGTCACACAGAGGATGGAGCAAGCTTGTTTTCTCCTGCTCTGGAAGGTACGACTCGAACCAATGGCTTCAAGTTGCAGGAAAGGAGATTCCGACTAGACATATGGAAAAACTTTCTGACAGTAAGAGCTGTTCGGCAGTGGAACAGTCTCCCTTGGGAGGTTATGGACTCTCCTTCCTTGGAGATTTTAAAGCAGCAGTTGGGTGGCCATCTGTCCTGGATGCTTTAGCTGAGATTCCTGCATTGCAGGACTAGATGACCTTTGGGTCCCTTCCTACTCTAAGATGTTATGATTCTATGATTATATGGTTGTAACCTTTTATCATGGGGGAGTTTCTGCAGTGCCCCCTGGTCGTTTTGGTTGCTCTCTTCTGAACCTTTCTCAGCTCCACAGTGTTCACTTTGAAGTGTGACAAACCAGAACTATGCACAGCATTCCAAGTGTGTTTGCAGCACAGACTTGTATAATGGCATTGGGATACCAGCAAAGGCCCATGGAACCTATTTTTGTTGTCCATCAGACCACTTTCAGAGTACATTAACATCTGAAAATATTTTCACATATCAAAGTTATCTCCAAGACAGATTTATACATTAATTTCGATGGAACTAATGTAGGTAACTGCTCCCATTACCTTAATTTGTCCTGATGTTACATTCAGAACATTTGCTTCTACTACTTATTTTTACCCTTCATTGGCTGAAAATAACAGAACACCTTGCAGGGTTCTGAAATGACTGTTCATGTATCCACAACAGCAGGCACATTTAAATCAATCTGTATTCATACTGATGATTCAGAAACATTTCCTTACCAAAACATTTTTGTTTGAACTAGCAGGTATTCCAGCAATTTGTACGTCAAGGGAATTATTTGCTGTTCATGCTTCATCACTCTCTGTACTTTGTTTTGCAATAATTCTAGTGTCTGTTCCCCAAACAGCGGAAACAAAATAAAAACCACATTTAGCATTTATGCAGTGCAGGGGTAGCTAACCTTTGGCTCTTCAGATGTTGCTGGGCCACAACTCTCCTCATCCCTGCCCATTATCCATACGTCCTGGGGCTGATGGGAGTTGGACTCCAATACATATGCAGGGCCATTCCTAACCTGGTGCAGTGCAGCATCATTTGAGGCACTTTGCACACATTATCTGAATATAATTTTAATCTATATAGGCAACCAGTGCTTTAGGCATGACCGATATGTGTGTGATTGTGCACAAGCGCACAGCACTGAACCCGAAAGTGACCTGGAAACCTCATAAAATATGTCACTAAAAGGGCGAAGCAGGGTTAGTGGGTGGTGGAATGGGGTGCTTCAATTGCATGTGATTTCAGGTGAACACGCAATGACCTGGAATGCAACCTGGAATCAGAGGTTGCCTGTATTGCTCACCCAATGGGGTAATTAGAATTTCTCTGTGGGCCACCTATTAAGTTGTTAGCTAAGATGAGATCTGAAGAAGGGAATTCCCTGCCCACCTGCTTAGCCACTACATTGCACCAGCATTAAGCTGTAAGGAGATGATCAATCATATACCATATTGTTGTTGTTTAGTCGTTTAGTCATGTCCGACTCTTCGTGACCCCATGGACCAGAGCACGCCAGGCACTCCTGTCTTTCACTGCCTCCCGCAGTTTGGTCAAACTCATGTTCGTAGCTTCGAGAACACTGTCCAACCATCTTGTCCTCTGTCGTCCCCTTCTCCTAGTGCCCTCAATCTTTCCCAACATCAGGGTCTTTTCCAAGGATTCTTCTCTTCTCATGAGGTGGCCAAAGTATTGGAGCCTCAGCTTCACGATCTGTCCTTCCAGTGAGCACTCTGGGCTGATTTCCTTAAGAATGGATAGGTTTGATCTTCTTGCAGTCCATGGGACTCTCAAGAGTCTCCTCCAGCACCATAATTCAAAAGCATCAATTCTTCGGCAATCAGCCTTCTTTATGGTCCAGCTCTCACTTCCATACATTACTACTGGGAAAACCATAGCTTTAACTATACAGACCTTTGTTGGCAAGGTAATGTCTCTGCTTTTTATATACCATATAAACTATTACTAAACAGTCACGGACACAGTGAGGGCCTCCTGGATCAGGCCAGTGACTCGTCTGGTCCAGCATCCTGTTCTTACAGCGGCTGTTCTTACAGCGGCTGTGTGGGAAACACGCAAGCAGGAGCTGAGTGCAGCAGTTCTCTCTCCTCCTGCAATTTCCAGCAGCTCCTGTTCAGGAGCATACTGCCTCTTGACAATGGAGGTGAAACATAGCTGTAAGGGTTCGTAATAGCTCTATGCTCCATGAATTTGGCTATTTGATTTGATTTGCATTTGGTTTCAAAGCCGTCCAAGTTGGTGACCTGGGTTGAAAGGGGCTGAAAGCTGTTAAATCAATCTGCTTGCCTAAATCTATTTCATAGGAAACATTTGTCTGTATATAATGTTTTAAAGATTTGGAAATTTCATTGCTGCATTTTATGGAATTGTAAACTGCTATGCATCTAGATAGATTAAGAGTGTGGCTGTAATAAAACAAGGAAATAAATAAATGAAGCATATTCAGTTATTCTCTTTGTACTAGGGAAATATATGCCCACCATCATGCATGAAACATATTTTTGGTGTGAGATTCTGCCCCCCTCTGACAAGCCAGAAATCCCTCCAAAGCGCTTTGCATAACATCAGGATTCATGATTTTTGTGTGATGTCTGTTTAATCCCTGTAATCCTGGCAAAAGTATTGACATCTGTGCCCCAGGTCATGTGCGAGTACTTGTGCGCTGTACACAAACATTTCCCTAAATGCAGAAAAAGTGTTCTATATGAAATCTTCACTTCACATTGGATCTTGACTTACAGGTATACTCGTACCACAGTGCTCAAAATCTAGGTTGATTTGCAAACCTGTCACAGGCAGGGCTTTTTCCCAGCTGGAACTCACCAGAACTCAGTTCCAGCACCTCTCAGGTAGGTGCCATTGCCATTATAAGAGAACAAGGGAGGCATTCATGGTGAGTTCTGGCACCTCTTTTTCTCAAAAAATAGCACTGGTCATAGGTAACTGAAATAATAAGCGAATGGAATCACAATGAATAATTCAACAATGCTGTGACAGCACTGTCAAATGTATGCCGCAGTGCCAATTTTAATCTGCCTTTTTAAATTGCATGTGTAGTGACTAAATATATTGTTCTGAGGCCAAAGTGGTCTAGGTGTGATTTACTTCAGAGGCTGCAGTATGATTAGGCTGGAGAGATGCTTTTGTCAACTGACTTTGAAAAGAACAAGGGCAGAACCCTAAACACACATAAGCACAAACACATACTCCAGGTTATGCTTCTGAGCATAAATATTAGGGGAACTAAATATTAGGGATAAAATGTGGCAGTTGCTTACTAGTTAAACTAAACTGTTAAAAATGACCAGGCAACAGTCTTCAATTGTAAGGAAAACTACATCTATAGGCCTTGCCAGTAGTGTTCATTCTACCAGGAAATAGGTTAGTACAACTCTGAAATCTTGGTAGGCAAGGGGACTCCACCCATTATAATCAACATTGAAACAACATCCATGCTATGGGAGTGTGCTTACTTTATGTCATCTCCTAGCTGAAATGCTATATGACTTGGATGAAGATACTGAGGGGATGCTCAATCAAGTTGCAGATGACACCAAACTAGGAGGGACAAGTGTAAGGTTCTACACCAGTCATCCCCAAACTGCGGCCCTCCAGATGTTTTGGCCTACAACTCCCATGATCCCTAGCTAACAGGACCAGTGGTCAGGGATGATGGGAACTGTAGTCCAAAACATTTGGAGGGCCGAAGTTTGGAGATGCCTGTTCTACACTTTGGCAGGAAGAACCAGCTGAACAAATATAAGATGTAGGACACCTGGCTTACAAGTAGTACATGTGAAAAGGATCCAGGGGTCTTGGTGGACCACAAGCTTAACATGATTCAACAGTGTGATGCAAAAAAGCTAATGCTATTCTAGGTTGCATCAACAGAAATATAGTGTCCAGATCAAGGGAATCATGATCCCACTCTGTTCTGCCTTGGTCAGATCCCACATTTTAAATGTTCTTATTATAACCCTATAGTTTGGGGACTAGCTCCAAGCTGTTATAACAAAGAAGTGGTGGTTCTAACTGGAGTACTGCTGGAAAAGAACAGGAGAAGAAACTTTATTATTACAAAGCACATACATGGGATCCCACAAAAGTTGTGGCCATTGAAATCACGAGTGACAACAGAATAATATAATCCAATTTCCAGAGTGACCAGCTATAGAAAATATCATTATTAGTATATCTGCAATAAACCTCAAGTCAAAGAAGTCAATGAGAGGCATTGCAATTTGTGACATTTTCTCATTAGATTCGTTTTTATAGATCACATTTATCTAGAAAGCAATAACACAGACAGAATATATATACAGTATTATGTACACACATACACAAATACACTTTAGGGCATTGTTAACTAAATATCCTTGGTCCTTGCCCATTTCTTCCCAGAAGTGCAATACAATTCCATCTACACTTTTAACATCCAAATGCAATTCCGCTTTCCCAAAGAATAAACATTTGATTAGGTCATAAAATTTTATAATGTGCTGAACTATAGCTGGGTTTTTTTTAATGATCAGAAAATTCACCAGGCTTTGGGAAGCTCCAAAGCTTGCCCAATATAAAGAGCCAACTAAGGGATAAATGAATGAAAGCATTTCTGATCAGATATTATTAAAAGACTGAGAAAATTTCATGAAACTCTGCTCCTTTCTTTGGTATATTTGTTAACCTTTCAAGGCACATGAATATCCTTCCTGAAATGAGTCTCGCTTGTGTGGAGCAATACCAATTGTGCAGAGAAATGCACTGTGTGTAGAGGTATCAATCAATAAAGAGAATCTATTGCCGTTTTATTTTAAAACTTATCTGTATGGAAATTGTTCCAGCAGGGATTCCTGTCTAAAGATAAAAAAATCCGCCCAAAGGAGTCCCTATAGAGTTATTTTTCTTTGAAGCCCAATGTGAAGATTTTGCCAGTAGTACTAGAAGGGGGCCCACATGGTATCACACCTTCAAACTTGTGCCTGGTTAGAAGAATCCAATACGGCAATCAAGCTGCTGCCATGCACAATGGCAGAATGACGTAAGCCCAGCTCTCCTTTGCTCATGTTGCCTGTGAATAAACAAGAGCATTTTAAATATGAGTCATAATTTGCTCGTGTGGCTGCAGGCAACAACACGTTCTTGCTGCTGCACATTTATAGTCCATTTCTGGATAAAATTCAAAGGGCTGGTGTTGACAATCCTTCACAGTTTGGAACTGTGGCATCTGAAGACTCTTTCCTCTTAATCCGTTATGTATCTGAGTTCATCCATCGGGGCCCTTCTCCAAGGGCCCCTGCAAGGTGGCATTCACAACTACTAGTATGTTGTTGTTGTTGTTTAGTCGTTTAGTCGTGTCTGACTCTTCGTGACCCCATGGACCATAGCACGCCAGGCACTCCTGTCTTTCACTGCCTCCCACAGTTTGGTCAAACTCATGTTCGTAGCTTCGAGAACACTGTCCAACCATCTCGTCCTCTGTCGTCCCCTTCTCCTTGTGCCCTCAATCTCTCCCAACATCAGGGTCTTTTCCAAGGATTCTTCTCTTCTCATGAGGTGGCCAAAGTATTGGAGCCTCAGCTTCACGATCTGTCCTTCCAGTGAGCACTCAGGGCTGATTTCCTTCAGAATGGATAGGTTTGATCTTCTTGCAGTCCATGGGACTCTCAAGAGTTTCCTCCAGCACCATAGTATGTAGTATGTAGACTTATCCATATTGCCATCTGGGAAGTGTTCCAAGCAGTGTAAGAGTCCACTGGCTTGGCATGGCACACTGTCCTCAGTAACAGCAACTTATAATTAATTAGAAAGAAGGTGGAAGGAACTGGCATGGCTGGAACCTGCATGATTATTTTCTTCTGCATAAGTAATTTATCGAATAGATGTACTGTAGAAAGCTTTAAGCCCAGCAGCTTAACCTAATTAAATGCAGAATGGCATTTTCTTAATCATCTCACTGTAGGAGTATTCTTTTAGTGTTCTTGAAGTAATATGCAGAGTTTGGATGGTGGTGGGGAGTCGTCTGTGTATGATATTCAAATTGCTATTGTTTGACTTTTTACTGTTCCCCAATTAGCTCCACTGATGTAGGCTAAACAGAAGAAGCAGAGGAGAGTTCACTCATCAGAGCCTGTTATACTTGGCTGGAAAGCCATTTAAATCCCATTAGCAATGATGAGTTGTCCGTTTCTGGTGAAGAGATTCAAGGCGAAATTAAAAGCGGAAAAGAATAAAATGGAAATGGCCCATGCTCTTTGTGAACTGTGAGGGATAAAGGATCAGAGAGGAATAGAAACAGTTGCAAAAAGTGCTACAATCAGGATTGTTAGAATCTGATTTAGTGATTTGTTTTGACCCAGGTGGCGCTGTGGTTAAACCACTGAGCCTAGGGCTCAGAAGGTCGGCGGTTCGAATCCCTGTGACGGGGTGAGCTCCCGTTGCTTGGTCCCAGCTCCTGCCAACCTAGCAGTTCAAAAGCACGTCAAAATGCAAGTAGATAAATAGGAACCACTACAGCGGGAAGGTAAACGGCGTTTCCATGTGCTGCTCTGGTTTGCCAGAAGCGGCTTTGTCATGCTGGCCACATGACCTGGAAGCTATATGCCGGCTCCCTCGGCCAATAATGCGAGATGAGCGCGCAACCCCAGAGTCGGTCACGACTGGACCTAATGGTCAGGGGTCCCTTTACCTTTACCTTTACTTTGAGCCTATTATATTGCTGGACTAGTGTAATGTATCCTGTGAGGGGCTGCCTCTAATCATATTCTGTACATTCAAGAGCAGCAGAATGAAGTGGCTCACCTCCTAACTCCTAGTTTGAGGCGACCAGAACTGTACAAAATATTCCAAATTCTGTCCCATCATAGTTTTGTATAAGTTTATCATGATATCAGCAGTTTTAATGCTTTCCTAATAATCCTTAGTAGGAAATTGGCCTCTTTGACAGCTGCCACACACTGTGTTGACGTCTTCTTCACACTATGCACTACAACTCCAGCATGATAGTGTCTTATTCCTAGTTAGCCACCAAAAGTTCAGACTGCTTGAGCACATTTCCTGATTTATTTATTTTTTGCCATTTTATCACTTATTCAGACATCCTCAGTTTGGAGAAATGCTTCTAGAGCGCAATCTCTTTTTGTTTTAACCATCCTGAACAATTTAGCACCATCGTCAAGTCTGGTCACCTTACTGCTCACTCCAAACTCTAGATCGTCTATGAACAAGTTAAAAATCACAGGTCCCAATACTGATCATTGCGTGGCTCCACTTTCTACATCTCTCCATGCAGAGAACTGGTCATTTATCCCTATTCTCTGCTTTCTGCTACTTAACCAATTCCTGAGCTACAGAAGGACCTCTCTCCTCTTAGCCCATGACTCCTAAGCTTACTCTGGAGTCTTTGGTGAGGTACTCTGAAAGCTTTTTGAAAGTCCACATACACTATGTCAATCCGATCACCTCTCTCTATATGCTTGTTGACAATCTCAAATAGGTTTGTGAGACAGGACTTGCCTTTGCAGAAGCCATGCTGGTTTTGCTCCAGTAAGGCTTGTTCTTCTATAAGCTTGGCTAGCTTATATAACAACAACAACAACAACAACAACAACAACAACAACAACTTATTTATACCCCGCCCATCTGGCTGGGTTTCCCCAGCCACTCTGGGCAGCTTCCAACCAAATATTAAAAACAATACAGCATCAAACGTTAAAAACTTCCCTAAACAGGGCCACCTTCTGTTGTCTGTTAAAAGTAAAATAGTTGCTTATTGCCTTGACATCTACTGGGAGGGCATTCTACAGGGTAGGCACCACTGCCTGGTTCCCTCTGCCCTCTGCCTGGTATTTAACAATACTTACCACCAGTTTCCCTGGGACAGACCTTGCCCTGAAAGGGGATATTAGTGACTGGGTGATAGTTGTCAAGCACTTCTGTGTTGAGATGAGCAAGTCTCTTCAGCAAAGGCCAAACCATCTGCTCCTTGAGACCTGACACTGCCTCCCTCCCTGCAACGAGGCATACATTCATCACCAATTAGCAGATTATCCAAATCCTCAGTCCACAAAAATCAAAACTGGTCCAATATAACATGGCTAAACAGCGCTCTGGAAGCCTCCACTGGACTTGACAGTGGTTTCTAATTCTGTATGGCTCTGATCAACATTATCTTAAAAGTAACTAGCATACTTGCCACAGCAGTGGTTCAACCCCCTCCCTCTTATGGCCAATTTTCTATTGAAAATAGGTGAAAAATATTTTTTAATAAAAAAATACATTTTTAAATAACAAGGTTGGCTTGCAGTGGTTTTTATTTTGTGGAGGCGATTGCAAATGCTAATATGCAACTGCCACAAGAGAGTCACATAAGAATCCCCCTCTTGATTTCATTCTCATAGTGCCAAACTGGATGTAAGGATTGTCACTTAGTTTTCTCATGAGAAGTTGTGGTGCTGTTTCATTTTTTTAAAGAAACATCTAGCAAAAGGTTCTCTGAATCAAATTGGAAAAATGATGTGGGGGGAGGGGGAGCTTGCTGTGATCTCAGCCTGAATTCCCCCCACCACACCTGCTATTTGTAATGGCTGGTACATAATGGACATTTTCAAGCACTTTGCAATAAACAAGTGTGTAGGGAACAAAAATCATTCATACAGAATTATCTAACTTGGAAATAAACGTGTTCATTGTGCTTTTGTATATTAAAATAATTAATCTTCACAGTTTGCTCTTGTTAAATAGTGCAGTCCTAATCCATTTGTTCAAAATGAGAATGAGTTCTTATCCCTGCCAGTACAATGGGATCAATAACAAGGCTCCTCATTACCTATACAAGCGGGTAATGATTCTCCATTTCTCCTCCACCCAATATGTTGCATTCTCTGCATATTATAGTTCACAAAGTGTAAGGAATACATTCTCCCATACTGGAAGTCACAAACAGCTATGCAAATCTTTCTCCTGGCCCCAAAATGGAAAGCAGCCTTTGCAGGCTGTGAGTATGAGTAAATGAAAGCTTGCGGATATGTTCAACTCCCCCCCCCCCCCCAGCAGACATTTTCTGTTTTTGGTTTGACAAAGTCAGGGGGTAAAGACACACTGCTGCATGCTATGTCTCACCTCAAAAACGATATTGCAGTTGAAAAAATATTCAGAAAAGAAGATGGAGAAACTGCTGGACCTTAATGTGGGTGGGCTCATGCCTTTCAGAAATAAATAATTCCTTGGCAGAAACTAGAATGTCAACATAGTGAATCAAGGCTGGGCACACACACAGAGAGAGAGAGTAAATTGCTAGGATAGACTTCTTCCTGCAGCATGCTGTTGGCATAAGCTTTCAAATGAAGTTGTAAAGATGTTTCGCTGCACCACTGACAACAGGAAGCGAGCGAGGAAAGCCATGTTAGCAAGGAGACACTAAAAGGCAAAGAAAGAAAAATGAACAAGAAGATGGAGAGTGGCTCACAAGAGACATTGCTTATGCTGAGATCAGTCAAATGACTGTGACATCCTCCTGGCTAGATGATGGCAGAATTTGATTTAGTTCAGGTACAGTAAGCTCATGGGACTGCAGAGGTGGAATTACATTGCAAAGGGTGGAAAAAAGTGGGGAAAGTAATGAGAAAATGTACGCAGTTTAATGCAGCTGACCACCCCTATCAAAGTAGCTAAATACTGATGACTATGAGGAGGATTTTCACGGGGTAAGAGCAAGTTTCTGGTTGCTGCAGCGATAATAAGGCTGACACCTCTGACTTTCCATCACTGAAAGAGGGATGCATTCTCCTTCTGTTGTGCACCTGATATTATTTATCTATTTACTGTAGTCCCCTCCCTCCCTCTTCAGGTAATTACCATCTTCCAAAAAAGCTCACATCAAAGAGAGAGAGGGGCTCTGCCATTAGGCATACACACTACAAAAACCGGATACACAAGAAAATGTGAATGGAGGGCGAAGGCAGAGGAGGGACATCAGTTCTTCAAGGCCAGAAGAAGTGGTAAGTGGCACTTTGGGGCCAGACTGATCTTCCCTTGCTGGTTTTCTTGCTTGTATAGCAGTTGCCGGCATGGGGCCAGAGGATCATAAGAATATAAGAAAAGCCTGTGGCTGTCAGGGACTGGGTAGGAATGGTGGAGACCACCTCCCCAGCTTGACCCTTCCAGGGAGGAGGAAGAGGAAGACAGTTTAGATTTACAAAAGGGGTTTGAGGGAGGTCACAGCTCAGAGGCAAATGAGGGGAAAAGTTGGGAAATAATGGGAGAGGAGCAGCAGCAGGAGGAGGAGGAGGAAGCACCGGGGGGGGGAATAGCTGATGGACACAGTGTCTTTAGAAAGCATTCCAGACCCCCCCTCCCAGAACCCGGCGAGCCTTGAAAGTAGGAGAGCAAAAAGCTCAAAGACAGAGGTCACAGAGCAGCACCCATACGAGAGACTATGAGAATGGCGAATGAGGAAGTGGGATGGGAGAGATGGTGTGGTGGTGGAGATTCACCCACGAGAATGCCATTATCCAAGAGGCTGGGTTCTATAGCCTCCTACTGTAAATACTGAATAAAAAGTGGACGGTAAGAAACATTCCCTTGTCTTTGTACATTTCTGGGCAACCAGTTGCTGGCAGCAGCCTGACAGTGGCCCATCGTGTCCAGCATCCGATTCTCACAATGGCCAATCAGACTCCCGTGGGAAGCCTGCAAGCTGGACAACCGCCCTCTCACCTTCTGTGGTTTCTAGCAACTGGTACTCAGAAGCATACTACCTCTGAAGCAAACCCATCAGGGTTAGTAGCCACTGATATCCTCCATGAGTTTGTCTAATCTTCTATTCAAACCTTCTAGGTTTCTGGCAATCACTGTCGCTTGTGGGAGAAAATTCCACTATAGGCTAAGGTGTGTGAAGGACTACCTTTCGTCTGGCCTAATTCTTCCAGCATTCAGCTTCACTGGACGTCCATGAGTTCTAGTGTTATGAGAGAGGGAGAACTTTTCCCTATCTACTTTATCTATGTGATGTCCCTTGCTTGGTCAGTCCTGGGGCAACAGTTTGCAAAGTGGTATGCAGCTGTAGTTCCAATGAGGGAGGAGAAATCAGTCCCTGTGCTTGGGAACTGTGGAAGGTAATGGTGGGGTGTGGGGGTGCGATGAAAGTGACCTGGCAGGCCACCAAGTTCTCAATGATACGGCAAAGAAACATGGGAGTAAATTACCAGTGGCAACCACCCTTGCGGATTGCTTCTCTGTTGGGTTGCACCCAGTGAAGATTGTGAAAATGAACAGAACTCATTTTCCAAATAAAAAAGTTTGACTTCATTAGAATGCAGATGCACCAGGTCAATCTTTTTCTAAATTACATCTTAACAGCATAATGTGTTGTTGAGGTTTTTTTAAAGATGCAGGTCACTTTCCCATGGAGATGAGCAATAAAATATTCTCTGTGTGTTTATGTGATCACAGTTGCTGAATCATCCCTGTGGGTAATAACATTATCATTACCATTAAAACTGTCATGAAAGTCATTTATAAGTAAATGCATACATTTAGGGGCCGCTAAAACAGCAAGGAAGATTGTGGGAGGGGATGGGATCAGACATTACTCAAGAGAGCTCAAAGAGGGTCATCTACAAGTAAATTTACCTTGCAAATTATTTAAGTCGATTAACACTTGATGTAAACCATGACAACGCATTTGAGGAGAGTTGAGTTTGGGGAAGGCTGGTGTAGAGGGTCAATCATGCAGGCCCAGCCCATGATGTCACTTCCTTCAGTTCCTAACACCCATGCAATGTCTGAAAGGGGGAACCTAGCCTTAGATGCAAGGCATTAGATGTGACTGGGAGTGCTGTATGAGGTGGGGTCTGCAGATACAGTCCTGATTCATGTGATGACTGAACACATGGGAAGGGGAGCAACTGTGAAGAGCCTTTGTGGTACTTTCCCCAGGAACTACCTGGTTATTCTACGCAACAATTCACTTGTCTGGGAATGTTCTGAGAAAAGAATGGAAGGAAGAAGTATAAAACAAGAAGATACAGAAAGTGAAAGAAACTGCAAGGAATACAGTGGTAAAAGATAAACCTTTGTTGGGAAAGTTAACTCAAGACAGTTGCATGCACTACATTCTTCCCTAGAGAAAGATACAGTAATCTCGGTGTAGGGGAAAATGCGGACACTATCTTACATGAGGTGTAGCGTGGGAGCTTGTTTCCTATTGAGTACACAGCTCAGCTAACAAGGATGAAAGACTCCAGCAACAACCAGCTTCCTCAAGCAAGGGATGGGAACTTTCCCAGCAGGGGTAGCAAATCTGTGAATTTCAGTTTCTCATTTTCCCAGTCTTAAATCCAGTTATCCACATTTCCACAAGCTTATGACTGTTTTTAAACATGTCCTCAAGAAAATTCATAGGCATTTATTGCAACTTTATCTTAATATACACATTTCTGTATGCACTCTTGCCTGAGACATATATTTTTGGAAAGCAATTCTCCATAGTATGTTTTTTAATGTTCTTTTCACATACTTTGCACGCATATGTGCATTTCTGTACATGCTATTTGGCTTACTTGGCATCGCAAAACCTACAAATTTCAACAGATGACCGTGTTTCAGTTCACATTCTGTTTTGGAAAGTGTGAATAAAGCAGGCTTGCCTTTATATGCAGACAAAATCAGATTTCTCCCCCAAATCGGTCTCCATCTAAGACACAGTTAAAAGAGTGAATCTAATCCAATCTGTGCTCAGGTCCTGATGTTTACATTTTTCTTTGCCTTTTCTACCTTTCAGAATCAACATGCAGCAATAGTCATCCTGGACAATTCTGGAGAACGTGCAGCCTTGTGCTTCTGCAAAGATTTCAGTAAATGTAGAAGTCAGCAGAACCCTCAGCGCATAGCTCCATTTGCATTCCACCGTGTTCACAAAGTTCCTGCACAGGAGCTTCCCTATGCACTTAAATAGGTGGGGCACTTTCCTGACTGCACCCCTTTGTGTGCAAGGGTTTTCACTCTCCCATCATTGGAGTGAATGAGGGTGCACTGTAGTTTGGGAGAGTTCCTACTCCATGATAAAGGCTTTGCTGTATCAAGAGAAAAGTCTGTGCAGTGTCATGAAAGGCTTAGAGCAGGCACCCCCAAACTGCGGCCCTCCAGATGTTTTGGCCTACAACTCCCATGATCCCTAGCTAACAGGACCAGTGGTCAGGGATGATGGGAATTGTAGTCCAAAACATCTGGAGGGCCAAAGTTTGGGGATGCCTGGCTTAGAGCCTTGAGTATCTGAATGCATGCAGTGACAGAATGGTTGTGTGGGTTGGTGATGACAATGCAATATCGGTCTGAATGGGAATAAGACCCAGAACCACCTCACACGTAGCACAAATGCTCTTTTAAATGCATCTATGCTGCACTTTCAGACAGAAAACAATGGGCTGGCTCTAGAGTTCCTGTGAGCAGGACTCCATTGACACTGACGATGACAACAACAACATGCCGCCCATCTGACTGGGTTGCCCCAGACACTCTGGGAGGCTTCCAGCAATATATAAAAACACAATGAAATATCAAACATTTCAAACTTCCCTATACAGGACTGGCTTCAGAAGTCTTCTAAGAAAAGTCATACACAGTGGTACCTCAACTTTCAAATGCCTCGACTAACGAAGGTTTCAACTTATGAAGTTGGCAAATCCAGAAATATTTTCACCATGTGCGTGTTCTGCGCCTGCGCAGAAGCGGCGTGCGCTGTTTGCGCATGCGCAAAATCACGCTTCGCGCATGTGCAAAATGGATGCTTCGACATCCGAAGGTTCCGACTTACGAGGAGTGCCGCGGAACGGATCGCTTTCGTAAGTCGAGGTACCACTGTAGTTGTTTATCAGTTGGACATCTGATGGGAGGGTGTTCCACAGGGGGGCGCCACTACCAAGCAGACACCACTCACAGGATGTTCTTGCTGGGCATAGCAGCCAACTTCTCTGGGCTGAGGTTCCTTCAGCCCCAATAAAATATTTGAGGGGACTTGAACCCCCAAATTGGATGGGCATTGCCATTCAAATGGGGTGTGTGCACCATGTCATGCGATCAATTATGTGGCGCAGGGCTTACCTGTCAATATTTTACTCAAGTTGGCACTCCAGATGCTGGATGACGCATAGTAGATTGTTGGGGCTGATTTTTTTGCCAATTCTTCCCACCAGAGTCTTCTTAAAAGCTGATCAAGAGGTCTATGGAACTCTCTAGAATGGTGCTGGAAGTAGTACAGTACTGTGGAGGGCAGTGGGAAGGGGCAATCAGTGAAAAGTGCCTCTCCTGCTGTTTGTCCAGTGTTAATCTCCACTTGATTTTGGTTCCTTCCACAGACAGAAGGAACCCTGCTATTTGCAGAAGGGACTGTATACAATCCAATATACTTAAGATTTAACAAGCATGAATTCTACCACAGTAGATTGCATTATTAATTTACTCTTTCTTAATTAAAGGCTTCCAAGCTCCCCCCCCCCCGCCAGCACTTTGCAGTGCCAAGTAACTTGAGCCAATGCAGTCAATCAGGATAGTTTATGCTCATGCTGGAAAGCAATGTGGGAAATAGCAGAATAAGTTACAAGAGCATAATGATGTGTAAATTGCTTGCACAATTATTCCAAGTAGAACAGTCAAAATTTGAATCATGGAATGAAAGCTCATTTAAGGAAGACCGTCACTATTTAAATCCTATATAGCCAGCCAGCCATTAGTCATTTTTTTCTCAAGTCAAGATGTAGGAGTGCATTTCTGAAAGGGTGGCGGATTAATTGAAGCTTAGTCATGACGTGAAATCAATATTTCATGGAGATCCAAGTAAGAATTTTCACAGCACTCAGAGAAGACAGAGTGACCTGTAGCGTTTCCTACTTTTGTCACAGTTAAACCTGAAATGAACTGAGCAGGGGAAGAATAGTCTCAACTTCTCTGAATGCAAATTTTATTGGGAATGAATTAATTTCTTTTGGCATTTGTTTTGTTTTTTTGCATTCCACTTGTGGGTTCTATTGGATTTACAGCTCTCTCTGTGCATAACAATATTGAATTGGATTCTAAGTTGCCCTTCCATGAACGCGGAAATGAACGAGGAAAAAGAGAAGAGAAGCCATTTTAGCTGATACCCTCTCCCTATCGTAGTCACCTTTAAAGCCAGGGGAAAAGAAGTCATTTTGCTGGCTAAAGTGGAAAATGGAACCCAGCCTCACCCTGAAGTCAAGGTGTCTAGTAGCAAAAGCTGATGAAGTTATTTTGGCACTTCAGATAGAAAACCCCACAAGAGCCTCTCTCTTCCTGGAGGCAAAAATATAACAACAATAAATGCAATACCGTAACTAACATTTCGTTGCCCTTCCACAATACCTAAAATCAGCTGCTAGTGGCTGCTGCTTCTCTTTGCCAAGTGTTAGGGATCGTTTGTATCCAGGATATTTAAAAAGAGCCACCTGCTCAACTAGAATTCTGCTCATGGGTTAAGATCTGGGGGTGGTCTGTCCCATGTCTCACCACCATGTGAAGTGAGGGAAAAAACACAATGATGCCACCTAATTTTTGAAACTCGTTCCTTTGGGAAACCTGTTTACACCCCTCCCTTCAATTTTGACGTTTTTCCGAACATTCTTTTGGAACATTCTGATCCCGAGAGTACTTGATGATGATGCTTTAGTGTGTGCATGTACAAGCATTTCTTAGGGCAAAAAGGGTAATTCCTGAAGCAGACTTTAAAAGAAATAGGGATTTCTTTATTCTCAGTCTCTTTTTCAGGGTTGTTTCTATGATACATGAAGATCAGCGCTCTTGTGAAGCACTGGTGCCCTTCTTAGAAGCCAGGAAGCGCTTGGCACATGACAAGATTAAGCCTTATGTGAGGCCTGCTTGACTCATTAATTTCATTAATTTAATGCAAGACAGCTGAATCAGTTGACAGTCACTAGGCAGATGATAAAAACAAATATCTACTTAGTCAATCACTAATTAAAAATATTTTGATGTGTTATAAAAACTAATAGCCCCTGTAAAGAGTCAAGCAATTATCAGAATAGACGCAGACTTAAAAAGAAAATTGTATAATAACTGAAGATGTGTTGGCTGAACCTGTGCTGTTTAGGGGAAGAAATAGTGCAAAATATTTTTCAAGTGTGAAGTCTTCAGCATAATGGGAACACCAGATCCTTGTCTTGCTGTCCCCCCTCCCTGCGCCAAGTTCAAGAACAGCACAATGTTTTTGCATCCTCTTCCCAGCCTGCTCCGACAGATACATAGATGTTAACAAGCTTTTTGAATATAATTCTTTCACCAGTGCTTTCAATGAGCTGTGTTTTTATTAATCATCATAAAAGAAAATGGGAATCGTGAACTCTGCCTGAGACTGCTTACCTAGAGTAATAAGAAATGTACAGTTCGAAATTATATTTCTAGTTACCGTGTCTGACTTGTTTCTTCTTACAAGATTTTGGTAGTGCAATAATTTAGGAAAAATGTGGTACAGCAATCTACATATGTCTCAAAGGAAGCCTGGAAGATATTTACAATTGGCAGATATGATGTTGAATGATGTTGGTTGCAAAACTGCCTTGCCTACATGGGTAACATTGCCATGGATTGCATTATGTGGGTACAGTACTTACAAAGGTCTTAAAGTTGCAATCATATGCACTCTTGTTTGGAGGTGTGCTCCATTAAACCCAGTTAAAATCTATTGTCATTCATATATATATATATATATATATATATATATATATATATATATATGGATTAGATCAGACTGCATACAAACTACAACCAAGTATGTAGCACCTTTTAAGACTTCAGACAAAATTCAACACAGACTTAAATTTACTGCTGCCGATAGATTTTAATGGCCTAACATGCCCTTCACTCTGTGTTAGGCATGTGCCCTGACAAGCTACAAGTAGAATTCAGATTATATCATCCTTATTTTTTCGCTACCTGCACATTTATCCAACTTTTGATACAAACTTGAGGATAACTGAGCAGATACTGATTTTGTAACATGTTACGTTCCAGAAGAGCAGGCATGTACTTCTCTAGCAAGATAAAGGCAAAACTAATTAATTAACAAAGAACCTATGATACGGTGCAGGGCCAGCCCAAGACATTTTGCCACCTGAGGCAGACCCCAAAATGGCACCTCGCCTCCCTGCTAGGGAGGAAGTAGCAAGGGAAGATCTACACCAGGAACAAGGGGGTAAGAAAGATTGACATTGGGATCTGCTGCCCCGGTGGATCCTGCCACCTTAGGCAATCACCTCACTTTGCCTCACGGGTTGCCTGGCCCTGATACCAATTATCGCAATGACCCTAAAAAATTATGGATTTCAAAATCAATCAGGAATCTCACCCCTACTTCAGTGCTTTAAAAGTGATCACCTCAGTTAATGCAGAAAATACACCCCTCTCCTTGCTTACTGAGATGCGGGCCCATATTGTTCAGTAACTAGATTTGGACACAGGACTGACAGCATGTGGCCTCTTTTTTTTTTTACACTACATGCTTGACCACTGCACTGCCACATTTTAAACTCCCTGCTAGCCTCTGACTGTAGGAAAGGTTTGTCATTTTTATCAGCAAAGGCTCTGCCCTGCAATGAAATGGACAGTGTCAAGGGAAAATGCAATCAATTTCAACTGCATGGTTTCCTTTGAAAAGCTACACACATACAGGAGGTAGCAGAGCGCATAGTATTACTTTAATTAAAAAGACTAAATGAATGAGGCACTGGTGATATTGGCAAGGCTTTCCCTTGACCTTGTCAGTCTTAGCAGAGATTTGGGGCTAATGATAAAGTAAATGCCCGCCCTTCTGGAACAGGCAGAGGAACTGAGTAAAGGAGCTGTGTGTACCTTGCAAATGGGGATCAGAGATACTTCCATGGGAAAGTGGCATGAGGTTTGGGTTAAGAAGTTAACACAGAAGAGACTGTAGTGCAAAACCATTTCATTCTGATTTTGTCAAGCTTACACCATTGAGACTTCAGTACTGGATCCCTTGTCTTTGAATTCAACAAAGACAGCTGAAGTCTAATTTTCCCTTCCTCTTGTTCTCAATAGCTCTTTTAGCAAACCCCTCCTGCCTTCGCCACTAAGATGCTCAGTTATTGAGCCATTATTTCAAATTCATAACCCACCCTTCCTCCCCAATGGGTTCCCAGGGTAGCTCAAGATAAGAATGAAATTACATAATTCAAAACAACACTACAGTTAAAACCAGCAGTGTAGTATAAACTTCATAGACATTGAAGGGTCAGCCTAGGCACAATGCCAGGGATTGAAGTCTGCTATTTATGGCAAGGCTTAAGGCTTCCTGCTATTCTAGCAGGTTTCCCTAGGAAACTCTGCCTTGTTGCAAATGGCTTGAATTCTCCAGAGAGTTTTGATTTACTCTCATATGGGCTGCCATTTGAAAGCACAAATACTCCATGCTGCCACCATTTCCCAAAGGAGTACAGTTGTCTCATGGATACCATGTATGAATTGTAGCTTGCACAGATGCTATGAAAACCTAGGTTTTCTCTGCAATGCTAGTCTCAGCCAATGAAGCAATGGTAGCATAACACACTATCCACAAATAACAGATGGCAAAGTTTAGAGTGACTTACTACAGGGTCTCTCTCTCTCTCTCTCTCTCTCTCTCTCTCTGTGTGTGTGTGTGTGTGTGTGTGTGTGAATAATCTACTGAACATAGGAGCCGCTAAAAGGGAGCACCGATCATTGCATTGTTTTTAAGCCTCTCTGAAATACGCAGGCATTCTGCTGATTACTGTTTCTGTTTCTTTTTACAGGATTTTATGACTGCTATGACTAAACGACTAAACCAACAAATGACTGCTACTGCGTTTTAGTACAGCAGGAAGAGATTCAGCCTCTCAGAAAAGAGTAAGAAAAAAAACTAAAATAAGGGCTTGCCCACACCAGAGTACAGTATAACGTGAATCAGAAATTGCTCGTGTTCTCATTAGTTTAGCATCACCCACATGACATCTGCAGCAAATAACTGTGAACTCACACATTCCCCCTCTGAAGTTTGGTTTCCCAATCAGAGAAGTAATTTTAAAAACTGACCTCAGCCTGGTGCACTTTGGGTAGTGGATGTTTTGCTTTGGGGTTTTTTTTAACCTTGGGTGGCTCAACCCTCCACTTTAGCTACTCCCCTTTCCAGACCCCCCCTAAAAAAAGTTCTTTTCCAGCAGTGTTTGTGTTTACTATATGTGGTGTCCCTCCATTTGAGAGTGCTGTATCGAATGATTATGTTTTAGTCTCTTGCTCAGATTTAAACCAAAAAAGGAGCATTAAAAATAAAAACTTCCCTTACAGGTACAGGAAGCAGAAAAGACAAACAGGAGGAAAGGAAGGGCCAACATTTCGGGGGGGGGGGGAGCAACTCCAAATCCTTGCCTGGCTTAGAGCAACACACTTTTTAAAAAGTTCTCTTGTGAATCTGGAATATTGAATGGGAAACATCAGGACCAGTTTGGTAAGCGTGAGATTGAAAGCACAACTGTTTGCTTCAAGTAGCAGATTATTAGAATAGGATGTGCACCAGGCACATCTTTCAGTCTAAACTACCTTGCAGGGTTGTTGTGATGATAAAATGGAGAGGAAGAGAAGCATGTATGCCACTTTGAGCTCCTTGGAGGAAAGGCAGAATACAGATATAAAAAAATCAATACATAAATAAACTTAACAATACCCCCTTGCACTGATCTTATTGCACATCACTGGCTTGTATAACAAAGCCAACATTTGGAAGATGTTAGTCACTGTTCTCAGACCCTTACTTTGGCTTGGCTCATTCTTCTTTATTTCTTTATTTTTTCCTGGAGAGGGGGAAGAGAGATTTCAGCCACTTAATGAAATCCTGGCTCTACTACGATCAATGGAAAATTTGCCACAAATTTCAAAGAAGTCATGATGAATTTTCCCAACTAATTTCAAAGTAGTCGTGATGATGAATTATGGTGACATTAACTTACTCAGAGCCTGTGATGATACTGCTTTATTTTTGGCTTGAGCTGAGCAATGAGAGATGGAGAAATCCTGGCTAAGCAGCATAGCTGTAGGAGTTAAGGGGGAGAAGAACTGTAAGAGACAAATACAACCACTGCAAACAGGTCCCCACCCCCTGTTCAGGACAAATGCCAAACAGGGGAAATAGGTTCATAAATCATTGGGAATTAACTCCCTAGTCGTCATTTACTTTTAATTAATCATTGAAATAAATGATTGCATTGTCCACAGAGTCCATAGTTGATGAGATACTTTTTACTATTGCCTTTATTATGGAGCATTTCTGGATTTTCGTTTAAAAATGGAAATGTCAGGATATGATTAAGTTGGAGGGGTCAACATGACACCCCCTCTCCACTGTTCCTTGGTAACGAAGGAAGGGGTGAGGGTTGTTACCTTTTTCTCACCTGTAAAGTACACAGAAGGAGGAAATTGGAAGAGTGGTGCTGCTTCCCACCTTCTCCTTCCATCTGCTCGCTGCAGATTGGTTTTGCTTTACCTCACAGGCAAAGTGTGTCCATTTGAAAACAGATGTAGGTGGTCTTGGCAATGGGGTAGCCACACTTGTCCAATGAATGGCATTGTGGGTTGGTGTATACCAGGCACCCCCAAACGTCAGCCCTCCAGATGTTTTGGACTACAATTCCCATCTTCCCCGACCACTGGTCCTTTAGCTAGGGATCATGGGAGTTGTAGGCTAAAACATCTGGAGGGCCGCAGTTTGGGGGTGCCTGGTGTATACCAAGATCACATACACGACTTCCATCTTCATTCACCTGGAGCATGTTCAGGGAAGAAAAGGCATTGATAACCTAATCCATACAAGTGTTTTCAAACACATATCAAGTAACTACGCCAGCCCTTGTGGATGGCAGGATCTGGACGCAATCTAAATTGACAGCAGCATGCTGAGGATAAGCATGAATGATACAGGGTTGAGAAAAAAACTGTATTTTCATGCTATGAAGAGGTTAGTGTGTACATTGTTTTTATCAAGCTCTCCAACACAATCTCTTTCCTGATCAGGTACCCACCACCTCAGACCTCATCTGTGTATGTGAATGTAGGATTCCACCATGCACATCACTTTACACTTGCTCATACTGAACCAAATTTGAAATTTTAATACCTGTTCCTCTGGAGCTACTCACAATCCCATTTTCGCAAACCACCTTGAATAGTTGGATTTCATCAAAAGCTTGGCCACCTTGCTGTTCAGCCCTAACTCCTAATAATTTAAAAACATTAAAAAAAAACACCAGTCCCAGTACAGATCCTTGGGGAACCTCCACTTCTTCTATGCCTCCATTGTGAGAATTGTCCATTTATTTCTACTCTCTTCATCTGATTCTTTAACTACTTACCAGTGCTTTTTACCAGTTTGCCCACATGGTCTCAGATTTCCTGCATAAGAACATAAGAAGAGTTTCAGGCCAATGGCTCATCTACTCTGGCATCTTGTTCTCGGAGTGGCCAGCCAGAGATGCCTGTGAGGACCTGAGCACAAGAGCACTCTCTGCTCCTGTGGCTTCTAGCAACTGGTATTCAGAAATATTACTGCCTCCACTATGGGGACTTGCCATCTTATAAGCTTCTAGCATTTCAATTCTTACCATTTTCTAAACTAAGTCCCAAACACTGCAGCTTTTCTTCATAGAAGAGTCACTTCGTCTGCCTTGTTCCTTTTTTGGTTGCCCTTTTCTTAACCTTTTCCAACTCTGCAATATCCTTTTTGATATGAGAACTCTACACAGTGCAGTATTCCAAATGCAATCACCTGGCAGAGTTGTATAATGGAATTATGAAATTATTATATTATACAGTTTTATTTTGAGTTCCTTCCCCAATGATTCCTAGCATGCAGCTGCACACTGGGAGGTTGGGGGTGTGTGTGCTTGCATGGGAGGGGGTTAACTAGGCCCTTAATGCCATTGCCCTCCACTGCATTTCATCAAGCAATTATTTTTCTGATAGTTTTAAGATCAGCTGCAATCGGTGCTAAGCTTTCAAGTCAATAAAAGGCACAGAGTTCAAATAATTTATTAAACATCCGGCCTGTGTTTACTAACACGGAGGTGAACAATTCAGCCCAAAGAACTCGTCTGCCTTCTTGCGCCTAGTTTTTGCGAGCGTTTCTCCCTATAAAGTGCAAGCAAAGAAAAGTTTCCCTACCGTCTGGGTTTTATTTATCAGATGTTTCCAATTCTGCAAGGGAACTTTTGGCGCGGGCACTTCAACAAATCAAGGATGTTAAGGTCAAGCCTAACCCCTGACACATTTCCTTTCGGCCACTGAAAGGGAAGGTCTGCAGGAGCGGAGATATTGTTGTGATGTGAGCTGCGAAGAAAAGGAGTCGCCTCGACGCCACATCCCCGCCATCCAGACTTGGCTGGTGCTTGCGAATGCCACTGTGGAGAGGAGAGGCAAGATGAGGGGCCTGGTGCTTGCCTCTCTCGTTCTCCTGCAACCTCTCTCCGTGCCAGGGGGTCCCACTGCCGCCGTGCACCCCCAGAGCGACCACGCCTGGTGCCACCCTTCGGGGTCCTGCTACAGCGTCCACGTGGGCAGCCTGAGCTTCCCCCGCGCCCAGGACGCCTGCGCGGCGCACGGCGGGCACCTGAGCACGGCGAGCGGCCGGGTGGAAGTGCAGGCCATAGTGTCTCTGCTGAGAGGGGTCGCCCGCGGCGGGTCCGGCGCCTCCTTGTTTTGGCTGGGCCTGGTGAGGAAGGCTCAGCAGTGCACCATGGAGGAGCTGCCGCTGCGGGGTTTCTCCTGGGCCGCTGCCGGAGGACTTGTTGCGGAGGCGAGGAACGAGAGCGCGGCGGAGGGGAGCCTCTCGTGGGTGAAGGAGCCCAGCAAGTCGTGCACCACGCAGAAGTGCGCCGGCCTGCAGGTGACTTGGGGCGAGCCTCGCGCCGCCGAGTCGTGGGGCCTCGCGGAGCATGCCTGCGCCAAGGCGAACGCAGGATACGTGTGCAAGTACAGCTACGCGGGCGCGTGTCCCGCGCCGAGCGCGGGCAACCACCTGAACTACGCGCTCCCTTTCCGTCTCCAAAGCGCCGCCGTGGAGTTTGGCCCACCTGGCACGGTGCTCACCCTGAGGTGCCCCGGGCGGGAGGCGCGCTTCACCTGCCGCCTCTCGCCCGACGGCTACCGCTGGGAAGGCACCGAGCGTGGACTCTGCTCCTGCCCCAGCGGCTACTGGAGCCTGAGCGAGGGAGCGTGCGTCGAGCTCGCCGACTGCTTCGGCGCCCGGGGCGCTTTCCTGTGCCTGTGCGCCTGGGGCGCTGGCTTAGCGGCCGACGAAAAGGCCTGCGTGCCGCCGGCGGGAACTGAAACGCCGCCGTCGCCTGCACTGTCTCCGTCCCCGAACGGCTCTTCGGACGGCCTGCCTGGCTGGAACGACTCCCTGGCGGCGACCTTGCCCTCCGAGGTGGGCAACAGCAGCAGCGCCCCCGGAGCCGTGTCTTCCAACTACCTCTTCATCCTGATCACGGTGGCTGTGGTGACGCTGGTGATCCTAGTCATGGCCGCGCTGCAGATCTTCCAGGCCTGCTTCAGGCTTTGCTGCTCCAAGGGGTCTCAGACCAAGAAGGACGGAGCTCCGGCTACGACGGCCACGACCGCAGATGGCGACCCCGAGGCCTCGGCCACACGCACGGATTCGGATCATTCCCTGGGGCCGAGCAAGGCAGAGTCTGCCGAGGCTTCTCAGGATGAACCCAAACCTGTGGTGGAGCAGGTGGAGCAGGAACAGCCACGAGGGGACTGAGGCTGTATTTGAAGGAGGCAATGGACGTGCATTCAGAGAAGGCGCTTTTATTAGGACAGGAATGGGGAGCCTGTGGCCCTCCAAAGGCAACTCCTATCATCTTTATCCGTTGGCCATTCTTTCTCAGCTAGAGTGCTAAGTACTGTAACTCCACAGAGTGCTGCAAGAGACAAGTCTCATTAAGATTTGCCAAGCTGCTTGTAGAACAGTGCTATCCTATGCAAACTTACTTGGGAGTAAGTCACATTGACTTCAGTAGAATTTTCTCCCAGGTGTGCAGGATGGCAGCGAATGGTGTCATGGTAAAGGTGAGGTCCCTTTGGGACTCCCATTTGCTGCTCCCCAGCTCCCATCACCCCAGCCAATGGGCAAAGGGATAATGGGAGTTATAGTCCAGCAACACCTAGCTAGCCACACTTTCCCCATCCCAATAAAAGATTTTTATGACTTAAATAGATTTCCAACATTATTTTTAATCTGGTGTCGCCCTCCGTCCCTACTAGTCTCCTGGGGTGCCAGTACAATTCTGCATGTGTGTGGAGATCTATTTGTGAGACTTAGAAGAAAACCTGAAATCTTAGTATTGTGTCTTGACTGACTCATGGATTGGCTGTATGGGGACTCATAGGAGAAGTGTTGGCCAATGCATGCTAGATTTTGTCGCACAAAAGCATTATCTGTTCCAGTTTCCTTAAGTGGGAATTCCAAAAACCTGCAAGGTATGTCTAGCTTATACTGGCTCGTTGCTCTGAAGAACATTGTGGGGTGGAAATCTGTCAATATTTCACTGAGGGCCCACCTCATTTGCCCACCTTCCAATTCATTGAGGTCGCCTTTGGAAGTCATTGGCCAACTGAGGTGTGGTAGGTTTTGACTGGGGAGAGTGTCTTCTTGGTGGTGGTGTCCAGGTGGCACAGACCATTGGGGGGGTGTCACCTGGCACTCATGCTGTAGCCTTTTCAGAACCATGCAAAGACCTTTTTATTTTCTCAAATATTTGGTTCCAAAATTGATCTGAGGCTGCCCTTATTTAATACTTTTAATTTTGTTTGTTTGTTCCTTTTTTATATGGCTGATTGTTTTATAGACAGATTTGGTGTAACCCACCTTGGAATATTCTGTTTTATAGGCAGTGTTAGAAAATGTATGCATGCATAATGTGAAGATTTAAAAAATGAAAATTAATTGGTACACACAAATGCATGCCAGTAGCCTGAGGAAAGCCCTGAAATATACATTCTGGATTCTGAGTCAGTCCTATTGCCATTATTTGATTAGAATTGGGTGTGATCCAGGCCCAGTCACTATGCCAGCTCCATGCTTTTTCTGGCCCCTCCACCTTCCACCCCAGCTGGCATCAGCAATGGGGCTACAGATGTGGCAGTGGCTCCAGCACTCTTATCATGTGACTCAGTGAAAACTTTAAGCAACATTTATCTTCAATAAAGGAAAGGGGTAGAGGATTTCTTTTTGAAGTTTTCTCTATTCTTTCCCACTCTACTGCTGCATCCCTTGCATTTCTCTCTTTTAGCATTACAGTGGTACCTTGACTTCCGAAGGTTTCGACTTATGAAGTCTGCAAACCCGGAAGTATTTTCGCCCCGCGCACGTTCTGCGCATGCACAAAATGGACACTTTGACATCTGAAGGTTTCGACTTACGAAGAGCGCCGTGGAACGGATCGCCTTCGTAAGTTGAGGTACCACTGTACTTGAATAGGGACAGTCCTGCCTGTATGTGTGCATTTCAGCTAAGGAATATTTTAAGTCAGTATTCAAAAAACGCAAATGTTATACACACACACACACACACACACACCTGCCCCAGATCATTTGAAGAGGCCATTAATTTCCAACACAAACCATATTTCTGCAACAAATATGTATGTAATGTTTGTAGTATATGTTATAGCATTGAGTGGTTCTAAGGCGCCTAATGTTCATCGGTTAAAAGCACAGAAAACCCATTAACATTGCAAAGGCAGGGATTGCCCATTCCATCTAGTACAGTAGGACAGTGTATCCTCTTGTCACTCTTTAAATCTTATTTCTAGACCATTAATTCCTTCTAAGACACTTCAAAATGATTATGTACATCTTGAAGCAGAGGGGGAATGTAAGCTATGATTATGAATATATGATGAATATTTGATGATTGATCTTCACCACATAATCGGGAGTAAAATTCAAATCCTCAAAAAGAGACGTTTAATAATATTTTAAACTATAGAGGGCTTGATTAAATGTGCCATGGGATTACAGTGAAATTGAAAGGTGGCCAGGGGCAAAATTAAAAGACTTCAAAGGACCATTTTTAAACACCCACCCGCAAAGTACTACAGTCTAATGAAGATTTAAAAAACTGATTAATTGGGCATTTCCCTATCATTTGGTGCAATTTCTTTTCATCTAAAAACAGCTTCATCTCCTAAAACCACTATCCAGGATATATTCAAATCCACCCAGCGAATGAGATCTGCATATGCTGCTTATGATGTGAATGTACACTGCAGTGTTCATCCACCTTCTGCTGAACTTGATAGATGCAAGCAATGTAGATGTGGGGTGGTCATGCTGGTCTGGGGCCACTAACCACATGTAGTCATGTGCTACTAGAGCTGCATTCAGTCTGTTGGCTCTGCTACAAATACCTTGATGTGCATAGCTCTCTATGCTCAAGGGTGTACCAAGTTATCCATATTGCTTTGGAGGGAACAGGAAAACGTCCGTGAAAGCTCTGTGTATACACCTCAGAACTCCCAATAATGCATGAACTCATTAGATTTGGGTGATCCATTGCAATACAATGTAATGCCTGTAATTCAATGAGATGTGATAGTACAGCCTTCTGTTATGTTGTGAAGAGTGTGTGAAAAGTGCACCAATGCAGTCCATGCTATAAAAGCATAGGCACTGTGGTTCCTTGGATCATACGTTTGTGGAATATGGTAGCTGTTTTTAGCACGAAGCCATCAACTGTAACTATTACATGGAATGAAAATAAGTCCTACTGATTTTGATGGAACTTTAGGTTGGAAGTTTCAGGCTAAAATCCTAAGCACGACACTCAGAATTATGGGCAAACACGATAGTTTTTGCCCATAAGCGCTTCCCTTCCTCTCCATGATAGCTAGTGCAACATGCCCAGAGGTCCTGACATCATTACACAGTGCATGCCCCTGCCAGGAGCAGACAATACTGTTGAATAGTAACAGGGAAATGCATTGTACTAGGGTTAGGGCATGAGGGTTAGGGAACAAGGCAATTAGGCATGGGGCTGCTATTTTCAGTGGCAACCCAAAATTTCTTATAATGTTTAGTTCTGCCCAGTAGTGGTTGGCATAGTAAGGTGGAGTTGCTTACCTGACCTGTCGGGTGAGTCACTGCTACTTACCAGAAGGGGGAGCAGAAAGGTTGATGAAGCACCTGTTAAGCAGCAGTGACTCACCTGCCAGGAGGTAAGCTAAGTATCTGCTCCACCATGCTGTCTGCTACTGGTTCTGCCCCATAAATTGATTTTGTTGTTGTTGTTTGTAAGTCTTAACAGCATGATCTTCTACATACCTACCCAGAAATAACACCCATGGCAACTTCCAGGTAAGTGGGTATTACTGGGTTCCATCTTAGTGGTTAAATCAATGGTGCTGATCATGAAACATGGAATAAAATGTATCCCTGAGCAGGTTCCAAGCACCACTGAAGTAGCAGGCTGTTTTTAACAGGATTGCAGGCAGCATTTCTTCCTTTCTCAGAAAAGCTCAAAAGAACAGTTGACAAAGTGCCAATTAAGCAGCTGTAGCTTGTGTATCAAGAGACGAGTATTTTTTCCTCTATAGCACAAAATCAGTATAGATGACTTATGTGTTTACTACAGACAATGCCAGCATGGGTTTATTGTTTTCTGTCTGGGGGCCTTTCAAGATGACCAAATAAAATAAAACAGAAGTACAGTGCAACCTGATATATTTCTACACGGAAGCCAGTCCTGTTGGAGTTGCCCACTCTGGTATAAAACTTAAATAATTTTAAAAGATCACAAAGGAGTTAGAAGATTGGGTCGTTCTTCCAAGTGTTGTTTTAGAACACAGGCGTATTCCAATAAACACTTCTTATAATGACTACCTTCTGCTGGGCAGTACTTGTTATTGCAACAGATGTGCTTCTGGTGATGGATAGATTTGGCTGATATTTTTTCCAGTAACAAAATACCGTAGTTTGAAAAATGCAAGCCAGTAATTGCACATCTACTGCAAATGTTTGTTCTTTCCCTGTTAAAAGACAGATGTGTCGTGATTAATATATTAAATTGTACCAGCAAACCAAATGAGCGCAAATCTAATGAAACCTCTCTCATCTACCTAAAGGTAAAGGTAAAGGACCCCTGACAGTTAAGTCTCCCGTTGCTCGATCCCAGCTCCTGCCAACCTCTCACCTTCCTACCTACCTATTTATCATTTCTTTTAGATTTATACTGTGGCATGGCATCGTATATGCTGTAGACAAGGTCTTAGGTGATCTATATGCGAGTTTATATCTGGAATTGTGAAAACAAAATCACAATAATTCCTCTTTATATGTTAAATTAAGAGAGAACTATGCTCATCACAAGTTGGGATATAGTTTTTTGTTGTGAAAAGGATGCCTTTTTGGTGGATCTGCCTTGTTGCGAGGAAGTTTTAGAAAAAGATCAAGGTAGCAATTAAAAAGGACAACAGAAATGGAGCATGTAAAAGAAATGATAGAGCATTCTTTGAACCATGTAATTCTTTTTCTATGGATACAAAAGAGATCTTCAAACTGTTAAAAACTCGTTTTATGTATGATTGAAGTTATGCAAAACATTGCAGAATCCCTATCCACTCCTTTAAAAGTGGAATGAGAAAATGAGTGCTTTGAATATGCCTTCATGTCACAGCTTACAAATTATATGGCAGTGAAGAAAGGGAAACAGTTGGAAATTTTGCTTATATAATTGGAAAACTCTTATTAAATATTGACAGAACAATTGAAGTGCAGTATACCCATGTTCAATGCACATGAAGCAGTCTTATAGGATATAAAATGCATGCCTATTCATAAGTCTCATTGAGTTCAATGAGTTAATTAATTAATTAAATTTATATACTGCCTTTCTTCCAAGAATCACAAGGCAGTTTACAGTTTAAAAACAGAGAAATGCCTAACACAAACATGGAATCTTGTGCAGTCCCCTGCAATGCAGGAATATGAAGCTGTTTCATTGCAACCTTAGCATTATCAGCACCACACTCTAACCAACTGAGCTATCCAGGCCATAATAGCAAACAAAACAATAACCCCTTCTATAGTTTAAATAGCCATAGATTGTTTGATTAGCCAAAGAAGAGGAATGTACCTGGCACCTAAAGATATGTAATTAAGGTGCAAGGTGAGCCTCTCAAGCCTATGCTTGTGAATGAGCCCACAAACAGGAAATGCAACAGCTTTGTTTTGTTTTGTTCTGTTTTTAATGTAACCATAGGAACATGTCAAAAAACTGGCCATCCACATGTTGGACTACAACTGCCCTCATCTCTGACCGTTGGCATGATATAAAGGATACCACCTAGAGGACCACAGAGGACACACATCCATTTTATTCAAAAGCTCAGTATTGTTTAATTTGAACCAATAAAATATAAAATATAGATAGCCATCTTTTTTTGTTTACTACACATATATATGAGTGGATTTGATGGGGATCGCAGGTAGTCTTCCAGGCAGAAAGTGATAATTATTTGGGAGGAGGATTAGAATTCTGCCAGTTCTAAATTAGTATTATTGCACCATGTAATCCTCATAAGGAGATATATATACTGCTGCAATGACTTTGCTGGCTTGAGAGCAGTACATGTGAAAAGGATCTAGGAGTCTTGGTAGACCACAAACTTGAGTCAACAGTGTGATGCAGCAGCTAAAAAAGCCACTGCAATTCTGGGCTGCATCAATAGGAGTATAGCATCTAGATCAAGGGAATTAATAGTACCACTGTATTCTGCTCTGGTCAGACCTGTTTTAACTGTACTACTGGTTTTCTGCGCTGCAGAGATCAATGTGTTCTGAATTTTTTTTGCCTTTTGTGTGTGCATTCTAGTTTTTTTACATAACCATCTGGAGCAACCTACATAGGACCTTTACGATGCCAACAGTTCTACTATCAAAATGTGTCCCTGTAGCTCCCACTGAGCCTTAACTGGCCCTCTGATGAAAATGATGCATTTTCCATTTCATTAAACATATTCCAACCCATCAATACATAACACAGTTCGTATCTTTGAAAGTGTTAAACTAAATGGTATGAGAATCCATAAGTCACTTGCTTTGAATGGTATACAATATTTGCTGTCACCACGTGGGTGTGCATTTAATGGGGAGTATTTTATACATGAAATAGAAAAAACTAAAATAATCTCAATATGATTTTCCATATCAGAAACGAGTATTGAAATTGGGTCATGTTCTTCTTTCCTGGAGGAAAAGAATGTAAATTAATAACTGCTTGTTATTCCTGTTTTACTGATGAAGTGAATGTTAGATTGTCATCTAACACAAGAAACTCAAAATATCATACCCTCCAACATATCTCTGATGAAAATAGGGACATCCTATTCCATAATGATAATAATAATAATTATTGTTGTTGTTTAGTCGTTTAGTCGTGTCCGACTCTTCGTGACCCCATGGACCATAGCACGCCAGGCACTCCTGTCTTCCACTGCCTCCCGCAGTTTGGTCAAACTCATGTTCGTAGCTTCGAGAACACTGTCCAACCATCTCGTCCTCTGTCGTCCCATTCTCCTAGTGCCCTCAATCTTTCCCAACATCAGGGTCTTTTCCAATGATTCTTCTCTTCTCATGAGATGGCCAAAGTATTGGAGCCTCAGCTTCACGATCTGTCCTTCCAGTGAGCACTCAGGGCTGATTTCCTTAAGAATGGATAGGTTTGATCTTCTTGCAGTCCATGGAACTCTCAAGAGTCTCCTCCAGCACCATAATTCAAAAGCATCAATTCTTCCGCGATCAGCCTTCTTTATGGTCCAGCTCTCACTTCCATATATCACTACTGGGAAAACCATAGCTTTAACTATACGGACCTTTGTAGGCAAGGTGATGTCTCTGCTTTTTAAGATGCTGTCTAGGTTTGTCATTGCTTTTCTCCCAAGAAGCAGGCGTCTTTTAATTTCGTGACTGCTGTCACCATCTGCAGTGATCAAGGAGCCCAAGAAAGTAAAATCTCTCACTGCCTCCATTTCTTCCCCTTCTATTTGCCAGGAGGTGATGCATGGGCGTAGACAGGGGGGCAGGAGGGGGCATTTGCCCCCCCTAGAAGGCGGAGCAAGGCGGCCCCAGGCTCGCGCTCCCCGTGCGGGAGCCTGGAGCCGCAGCGCTGCGCCTCTCAGCTGTTTTTTGCTTCTAGGGGGGGCAGCTGCGGGGGGAGGGGGAGAAGTTTGTCAGGGAGCAGGGAAGGCACGGGGGCTGCCTTCACGAAGGGGAGGGAGGGGGCAGCCCTTAACGATGCTGCTCTTCCTCCTCCCAAGCCACTGCCAGCGTGCTCCGCTTTTGCGGTGGGGAGGAACGAGCAGCCCACCCGCGTTAGCAGCCACGGCGACAGGAAGAAAGTCGCTTCCCTCAGCTGCTCTTTGTTGAACGGGGCGAGGGGCAGAGAGGGCTGCTCCAACCCCAACATACACACACAGAGCCCTTAAGCTTCTCTTCAACACCTCTTTACTTGCCCACACACAAAGACACATCCTCTGTCTTGCTTCAACACACACACACACAGAGAAAGCACTTGAGTTTATTCAACACCCCCACACCTTTATTTGATTCTACACCCCCCTACAAACACACACACACACACACACACACACACACACACCTTGATATGGAAGATGGAGCAAGTTTGTTTTATCCTGCTCTCGAGGGCAGGACTCAAATGAATGGCTTCAAGTTAAAGGAGATTCCAAACTAAACATCAGGAATAACCTTCTGGTTGAAAGAGCTGTTTGCCATTGCGCTCTGGCTCCTCCCCCGCCCCACCAACGCGCTTCCTCCCTTCCCTCCCTCCCGTGCCTTGGCCCCGCCCCTTGTCCCCCCTTGCCCCCCCTAGTTTTGATCCTGGCTACGCCCCTGAGGTGATGGGACCAGTGGCCATGATCTTGGTTTTTTTGATGTTGAGCTTCAGACCATATTTTGCGCTCTCCTCTTTCACCCTCATTAAAAGGTTATTTAATTCCTCCTCACTTTCTGACATCAAGGTTGTGTCATCTGCATATCTGAGGTTGTTGATATTTCTTCCGGCAATCTTAATTCCGGCTTGGGATTCATCTAGTCCAGCCTTTCGCATGATGAATTCTGCATATAAGTTAAATAAGCAGGGAGACAATATACAACCTTGTCGTACTCCTTTCCCAATTTTGAACCAATCAGTTGTTCCATATCCAGTTCTAACTGTAGCTTCTTGTCCCACATAGAGATTTCTCAGGAGACAGATGAGGTGATCAGGCACTCCCATTTCTTTAAGAACTTGCCATAGTTTGCTGTGGTCGACACAGTCAAAGGCTTTTGCATAGTCAATGAAGCAGAAGTAGACGTTTTTCTGGAACTCTCTAGCTTTCTCCATAATCCAGCGCATGTTTGCTATTTGGTCTCTGGTTCCTCTGCCCTTTCGAAATCCAGCTTGCACTTCTGGGAGTTCTCGGTCCACATACTGCCTAAGCCTGCCTTGTAGAATTTTAAGCATAACCTTGCTAGCGTGTGAAATGAGGGCAATTGTGCGGTAGTTGGAGCATTCTTTGGCACTGCCCTTCTTTGGAATTGGGATGTAGACTGATATTCTCCAATCCTCTGGCCATTGCTGAGTTTTCCAAACTTGCTGGCATATTGGGTGTAGCACCTTAACAGCATCATCTTTTAAAATTTTAAATAGTTCAGCTGGAATATCATCACTTCCACTGGCCTTGTTATTAGCAATGCTTTCTAAGGCCCATTTGACTTCACTCTCCAAGATGTCTGGCTCAAGGTCAGCAACCACACTACCTGAGGTGTACGAGACCTCCATATCTTTCTGGTATAATAAAATAATAATAATAATAATAATAATAATAATAATAATAATAATAATAAGTTTACCATTTATATCCCTGACTGGGTTGCCCCAGCCACTCTGGGCGGCTTCCAACATATATAAAAACATAATAAAACATTTAAAACTTCCCTATACAGGGCTGCCTTCAGATGGCAGGATGGGGGGTGGGGGGTGGTGTTGGATAACTCCATACCCTTCAACATTTCTCTGAAGAAAATAGGGACACCCTAAGGAAAAGCAGGACATTCAGGGATCAAATAAAAAAACAGGGCGGCTTCTGTAAATCCAGGACCGTCCCTGGAAAATAGGGATGCTTGGGGGGTTTGAAATACTGTTCCTTTAATAAAAGGCATTAATTTATATTATAGAAATTCTTGCAGAAGATTGAGAATCTGGAACAGGTCAGAGGATTTGAGAGTTGGATGTGTCTACAGTATTCAGGAATTGTAATTATGGAACACTAATTCCTCAGAATGCTTTCTAATAACACTGTAACATAATTAAAGTGCAGTAAAACACTGTTTTGAAGGCTTAGATTAGAAAGCATTCATGTGTTATTACAAGATAAAACATTTTTTGGCCGTTCTCTCTCCCCTTCTTTCTTTTATCCTCAATTGTAATTTTTCCTTAGTTATTGGGGAAATAAACAAACCCAACCACAGAAACCTTTTTTCCCCTTTGTCCTGTGGAGCTTCATGGCTCTTGCTATTTACCTCTAGAGAAACTAACTAGTAACCATAGGATTCAACTCTTACGGCCATGAAGGCTTTGGCCCCTGCAATAAAATATTTGCGGGCATTGCCATTCAAATGGTGCGTGTGCATCATGCCATGTGATTGATTATGCAGGGCGGAGCTTCCCTGCGCCCCCGCAGTATTTCATTCAAGTTGGCACCCCTGACTGGAAGAGATGCACCAGTGGTTTGACTCAATATGAGGCAGCTTCCTATGTTCCTAACTGGCAAAATACTGTTATGGGTTTGCAGGGGGCAAGGATCCCCTAAAATTCCTGGGTGCTAAGTTCTCCTCATACTTTCTGAAATTAGAAGTTGCTGGACTACAATTCCCATCATCATCCTTGACCATTGGTGATGTGGACTAAGGCTGATGGGAAGTGTAGTCCATCAACATCTGGCGGGCACCACTTTGGCTGATCTAGCCAAGCAACTTCAGCCTCTTATTCCTTGTGCCTTGGCTTTTGACTACTCTTAGTCTGCAGTACATTCCTATTTTCTTTGCAAGAGAGTTAATGGCTGAACGTGCATTTTTCTTTTTATAAACTTGGGTCTCTAGCTATTAGTCCAGTGGGATTCTGCACAAGAGAAATCTGCAGTGTTGAATGCATAATGAGAAGAAAATATTTTATTTGCCTCCATAGGTTTGTGATTCATTTCTCAATGGCTAATCCCTGGAGACTAATAAAGTTCTAGAGCCTAGAAATAGCAGAGGCCAAACATAAATCAATTCTTTCTCAAGAATGAAGTTTATTCTATGCATTTATTATTTCTTTGTTTCTTGGATATGATTTTGGTGTGTGGGTATCATAATGGGAATATTTATTTCGAACCCTGCCATTTCAGGCAAATGAAATGAAACCATCAACTCCTTGCATTTTTCAGTGTGCTGTCTTCATGGTGACTAGGTTCTGAATCAAAATGTGCATATTTTGAAATATTTGTTGTCAATGAATATTGAAATTAAGGGCAGCTCATAATACATTTGCATTAAATATTTTGAGGTTACAAGGGGCGCTTTAAAAACTATGCAATCCTGAGTGCAGGGGTACTGAAAAATGAAAATATATGAGAAATTTCTTAAAGGAATCCATCAGTTTGAGATCTTTTTTGAATCATAATATGTAAAAGCTCCCCCACCCTCAAAAGATGGCTACTTAGGAAAATCAAAATTCTGTATATCTGCATCTGATGGAACTCAATCACTGCCTGTTGTTCCAGTTAGGACCCTACAAATGTTATAATCACATGCATGATTATAGATGGTGGAGTTTGATTGCATCTACTTAAACTCAGTGGCCTCATCCCACATGCATTCAGCATCACTTCTGAAAGAGATAATAATAATAATAATAATAATAATAATAATAATAATAATAATACTATCCCAGCCACTTTGAGCGATTTCCAGCAAAATATAAAAATGCAATAATACATCAAACATTAAATGTTCCCTTTCTGCTGGGGACCCTGCCTTTCACTTCATACACCCAGCTTGCCATGTGGACCTTGTTCTGAAGGAAAAAACCATGCCAGCAGCAGAACGCATGAATCAGACCTTACTCATGCACAAATGTATTCCATCCTATTCCAATAGAACTTACTGATCTTCAGTTATACCAGTATCTTATCCTACTGTAATCAAGGATGCTTTGGTTCTTAAAAGGAAGGCAACTTGTTTATGCTGGGGAAATTCTGCAGTACAGTTTAACCGAGCAGCTACCACCCTGAGTAAAATACTAATGGTTTAATCCTGGTGCTTTGGCATGCAGCGCCAATAGAATGTTTTGTGATATTGCGCTGGTGTAGCAGCTGGTAAGCTATAAGCTAAGCAATTATTTTGCTGGCACAGCACATCTTATTTAAGGATTGTAACTAATTTAACAGGTCTGTGCCTATCACTAAAACCTGATACCATTTGTGAGATGTCTACTGGGCCATGTTTAAGATCTTAGTTTTAGTTTATAAAAACTTAAACAACTCAGCGCCAAGTTATCTTAGAGACTGGCTTGCTGTTCCAGTGCTAAGATGATGAGGCCTTGCGGGCAGAGCCATGCATTCAGCATCTATATATCAGCAACAGGGCCTTCAAGTAGGGTTGCAGCAACATTATGGAACATTCACAAGCAATACAACAAACAATTTTATATGGTGTGTAATTTGTTTTTTTCAGTTTAACTTTTATATTTGTATATATTTTTGTCTACTGCTTACATATTTTATATTACGCAGTCCAGGCTTTCTTAAAATATATTAATAAATGTCTATTTTTCACAGGAACACAAAGAGCAGGATTCACCTAATGAACCATGTAATGTATAAGCTTTTGCTTATACAATGGGGCTTCTCCCCTCCTCCCAAAAAAAGAAATTGGCTGGTGGTGGGGGGAGAAATGTCAGCAGAGCCCCTCAGAACAACATGCAAGGGGCAGGGGAATTGTTTTGTCTGGTGAGTTCAATCTTAGGGTTTCTAATAAATCATATACATGGTGATAATCTTGGTGATGCTTTCATCTCCAAACAGTGACATGATTATCCACCCTTGTTTAGATTTTTTTTTAAATCCCTCCTCTTAAATATTTGTATCTTTCCATTTTTGGATAATCAATAGTGCATCTGTTTAAAATCACATGGATAAGAATGTAAGAATAACCTGCTGGATCAGACCAATGGCCCATCTAGTCCAGCATCCTGTTCTTACATTGACCAACCAAATGCATTTGAGAAAGCCACAAACATGACTTGAGTGTAAGACCACTCTCTCCTTCTGCGGTTTTCAGCAACTGGTATTCAGAAACATACTGAATGTAGAGACAGAGCATAGCCATCAGCTAGCAGCCATCGATGATGGTTCAGGGTAGTTTGGAGAGTTGGGCTAGCACTTTATTTCTGTGCCCAAACTTAAAACAAAACACAATGAAAAACAGCTGCAGAGGCTTTGGTATGGTAAACAAACATTAAAAGCTGCTTTCTCTCAAGGGAAGAGTGCCATCTTCTGTGAAACAAAATAAAAAAATACCTTCAGTAGCACCTTAAAGACCAACTAAGTTTTTATTTTGGTATGAGCTTTCTTGTGCATGCACACTTCATCAGATACACTGAAACAGAAGTAACCAGACCCTTATGTATATTCGGGGGGTGGGGTGATGGGCTGATAGGAGTGGTAAACCTGTTGATTACTGTTAACGACTATTAATGACTGCAATTGGTCTTGGGGGGGGGAGCAAGGGCTGAGGTGCTAAGGAAAGCTTGATCATGTATAATGAGATAAGAATCCTATGTCTCTGTTCATTCCAGGTGGCTCCATGGTTTTAAGCTTGCTAATGAGTTGCAATTCAGCAACTGTGAAATTTAACATGTGCTTCTATGAACTTTGTTTTCCTGCTTTAAAGTTTCTCCATAGGAGAAATAGCCCCACTGCAGCCCCCTTGTAAGTGCTTCCAGTATCAAATCATATTTGTTCCCATTCAAACTGCCAAACATAAAAGAAGAAAAAGCAGGAGTAAAGTAATATCCCTCTTTGCCCATGGGCAATCATGACCAACAGTGTCTTATGTTAGCAGTTCAGTTTCTTTGTTATATGTCTGTGGTCTCCCACACAAAGGCCGGACAATTCAGCTAAACTGATGTATCTGTTTTGGTTTAGTCTGCCTAGTGCAGAACACCCACTTGTCAAAGTGTATTTGCATGATGGCGAAAAATAAACAAGTGTGGTGTAATTGAATGTCTTACCTTCCTATCTGCAGTGTACAGGACACTGAATAAAATTTGCTTTCTCAGTAGCTGTTCAGGATCAAGCCAGTTGAGCAATTGTACAGAAGCAGTAGAAAATGGATTGCAGGGTATTGTTTAATACATCTCTTTATTAAGCTAACACTGAATTACAGTATTGCTAGGGGAAAATGACAGCATAAGAGATTGAAACCCTCCTAAAGAAACAGTGACCCAGATTTGAAAAGTCATTCAAAAAATATAAAAATAAATACGTTAATTAAAAAATGGACACAATGGAGGTTCTGTCAGTTGTGAACAATTTGCTGATTTGTTTCTTTCTATTTGGTGGCATGTGAACAAATACACTGAAAGGAGAGCTTCTCTAAATAAGCTCTTCAGGGAGGCAAGGTACAATTAGCAAACATATAAAAATGGTTTCAGATGAATAATCTACAGAAAAATGAGGGAACTGAAATTCACACTCAAATATTTAAGCATGAATCAAGAATTTCTGTGATGGTAATTGAAATAATCTAGTTGTCTCTAACCCCAATACAGTAATTGAACTTATTTTTTCCCCTTTTAGTTCCACGAATCAACATTATTATCAGTTTCTGTGCAGCATTTGATACGATCACTGTATAAAATGGGGGCAATGGGGCCTTGTCCAAATTACGTTCATCCTGCCTTTTGACACCCTCAAGTGAAAGTAGGGAAAAGTACATGTTGCTTCATTTGCACACATTAACCCCTTTCCTATCCCCTCTGTTCTTTTGTCCCCCCTCTTTCTCAGGCACCCCCAAACTTCGCCCCCCCCAGATGTTTTGGACTACAATTCCCATCATCCCTGACCACTGGTCCTGTTAGCTAGGGATCATGGGAGTTGTAGGCCAAAACATTTGGAGGGCCGCAGTTTGGGGATGCCTGCTCTTTCTTTTTCCGTCGCTGACCAAATTCAAGGCAAAATCCCGCCAAATTTAAATAATTTTAAATCTTGAAGATTTCACTGGGATAAATGCAATCCTATGACAGTCAGCAACTTTGTAGAAAGTGGCAGTTGCAATTTTAATTAATTAAAAGTCACCAGGATTTAAGGGCATTGTCCGGCCAAATTGGGGCTATTTGGAGCAGGGATCTCAGAAAAAGTGAGCAAGCAGCACTGTTAAACCACATCTCCTACTTTTTTTTGCAGTCAAAGAAAAATTTGGTCCTTTCATTAAGGGTACCAGCAACTATAGCTGTCATATTCAGGCTACCTATTACAAGTAGTTGTTAACATTATGGGTACATAATTTTAAGCAATTTTCAGTGTTCCCGATCATCGGAAAAGGACAAAGAGTTGAAGTACATCACCAGAGTAGAGTGTCTTCCATTTCACATTAATTTTGTGCAATGGTGTAAAAATAAAAGACAAAATGGTATATTTTATCAGACTGTATACCTGTGATTATTTTAAAACAGGAGGGATTGCACTTTAGCTATTGTCATATATAAAACTAAACATTGTTGGTTTTCCAGACATGTACATGAACAACAATAATAGAAACAAAAGATAGGACGCAGAAATGTAAGGAACAAAAAGGAATTTCTCCCAAGCCCCCCCCCCCCCGAAAGTTTCTTGAACAATTCCAACCTGTGAATTGTTATTAATTCAGCTTTTGAATAATTACCAAAAACTGCTGCACATCAAAAGCTGTTCCAAAAGAAAACAGTTTTAAAGAGAATAATTTTCACAGCGCAGAAACAACAGTATATTGAGTAACATAAAAACGTGATTGGTCTCACATTTCAAAACAGGAGTCCCAGAAATGGAACAGGTAGCAAAGCACTTAGACAGTGTATTACAAATTAATGATGAAGAAGGCTGCAAATGCAAAAGTGGGAAGGGGCTTCAACAAATTCCTGTAGATTGGAAATGCGGTGGGATAGGAATGGGCTGGATCTTTCCCTACCCCAGCACCTTGTTTCTGTACAGTTTGTTTTTATTGTAGGGTCGTCTCCTGGGTTGCTTCAAAGAAAAGATATTTGGTCAGATGGGTCCACTTGACTTGACCCAGTTTGGCCTCTTGGTCTTCAATTCCTCTATAAGTCCCTAGTGATATTGGAAATATCCCTCCTGATTCTGCTAAAAATACCACCCATGGCAAGCCTCCATGAGCAGCAATGCCCATTACAGCTGCAGTGGGAAGCAAGGGGAAAAAAAAGTGTGTACTTCGTGAAGGTGTCCTAAAAGTATAGATGGTGTGTCACTTGGTGAAAGGTTGGAGCCAAACAAGAGGGTGTAAAGGTAAAGTGGACCCCTGACCATTAGGTCCAGTTGTGACCGACTCTGGGGTTGCGGCGCTCATCTCACGTTATTGGCCAAGGGAGCCAGCGTACAGCTTCCAGGTCATGTGGCCAGCATGACAAAGCCGCTTCTGGTGAACCATAGCAGCACACGGAAATGCCGTTTACCTTCCTGCCGGAGCAGTACCTATTTATCTACTTGCACTTTGATGTGCTTTTGAACTGCTAGGTGGGCAGGAGCTGGGATCGAGGAACGGGAGCTCACCCCGTCATTGCTGGGATTCGAACTGCCAACCTTCTGATCAGCAAGCCCTAGGCTCTGTGATTTAACCCACAGCGCCACCCGTGCCCCTAAAAAAGTATCCAAAAAGTATCCGTGTGCAAAAAGTATAGATGGTGTGTCACTTGGTGAAAGGTTGGAGCCAAACAAGAGGGTGTAGCTATACTTATTACATCAGACCCTTCCTGTGAGCGTCTCTATGCCACCTAGAAGTGAGCCTTAGGATTCTTTTGGCAAGGCAATTTGATTTTTCTTAAATGTTATTGGTTTATCTTAAGCTACCATTGAATAGTTTCCCCAAACTAGTAAATAATGGGCAGTTCCCCAGAAGTCCATCAGATTTACTACCCAGTAGGGAGTACTTTGTGCATTGTAGCTGAAATAATTTGGCACCCTTAAAAAAAAGTCTTTAAGATAAACTGTCTCTTTAGTCTGACTCACCGATTCTTTTCTCCAAATAGAAGGAGCCCCCTTAATTTCCCGCCCTAGTACCGTTGACGCCGCCTATCACACAGTCCTGGCAGCTCTTTAACCTGCTTTGTTTACACACCTTTATAATATGTACCCACAGCGCGATACGTTTCCCAGATCAAACATCTCTGGGAGCGCCCAGCGCCCGGGCTCTCGACTGTCACGGAGGAAGGTGCGGGTGGGTGTAGGGAAAGCTATTTATCTCGCTCTTATCAGCAGCCTGCTGTTGCCGCGAGATAACGACATAATCGCCTGGCTTTTCAGCAGGCCGGTTTCCTTTCCCTTTCCAAACGGATTGCCATTTCCCCTTGAGTGCTGCTGAATGCCAAACAGAAATTTCGTGTCCAGGGGCGGGGTGTGGGGAAGCGACACCGTATTTAGCTTCGCATTTCCCCGGAGCTGCCTCCAGACAGATCGAAGATCTATGCTGCCCCAGGGACTGTTTACCTGTTTTCTTGCAAAGGGGTCGGTTGTCCCCTGCGTTTGGGAAGCTCTTGGCTTTCTCTGCCTCTCGGGAGAAGAGAAAAGCGCTCGAGGCGCGCGCCTAGTTGTGCGCTCGCTTTGCCAAAAAAGATTTCTAAGACTTGGAGGGGTTTGAGGCAACCAGGGCTTAATTCGAAGCAAGGCTCGTTTAATGCCCCTCTGGTCAGTCTATGTGAGCGCCCTCTGAGCATGTTAAGAGTGCTTTCCAGCCTCAGAAGTGAGAAATTACACCCACACCCCTGTGCTTATTGGTTGGGTCCTCTAAATTAGAGGGCTAACCTAACTTGGGAGTCCCAGCACCTCTCCCCCTCCATCCATCTCTTTTAGTAAGCAAACGCCGCTTAAACAAATACAGTAAAGGCTAGCTAGGTCTCGATTCACGGAAAGCCACGTCTCTTTTTCCCAGGGGGCCTTGAACAAGCCGGCATCAGCGCAACGGACCTCAGCTTGTGATCTGCCACCAGCTAGTAGAGGAGAAGTGACGTGGACAAAAGGAGCAACTGGGTTGGGAGGGGTGTAGAGAGAAAGAAAGAAAGAAAGAAAGAGAAAGAAAGATCTAACAGGCGACCCACAAACCGACCCACACTCAATGGCCTGGTACCCAAAGCGCAGCGCTGGGGTGGTGGTGGTGGTGGGGAATCAAAGTCTTGCTGGGCGAGCTGTGGATTGATGGACGAGGGTGTCCAAAGCAACTGCAGGTAAGAGGGAAGGGGTGCCCGGGTCCAACTGAGCAGAAAGGACGCGCGCGCACACACATATTTCCCCCATTTGATGGGCAACTAGTGCAGTGCTGCTCTCTCTCGCTTTAACATATGCAGAGTTGGACGGGACCCCCGGACTCATCTAGATCAACCCCTGCAACGCAGGACTCCTGTCGTCCCTGGGTGGGCTCGAGCCACCAACCTCCTGGGGTTTACACTGACCCATTGGCGCCCCCTCTTCTCGCCCCCCGTCCCCTCCCCGGATCCGGCCTTCCTCTCCTGGTGGGGGAGAGCGGCGAGGCCTGTCCTCAGAGGGTTGTAATCCTGGAGGTGCACGTCCCGTTCCTGTACATGCCTCCGGACTCCCCGAAGTTGTCCTGGGGGAAGTCCTCGACGCTGTACGCCCTGCTCTTGAGGGCGGTGGCGTAGTAGTCGACGGGCTCCTCGGCGGCGTTGTCCATCCAGCTGAGGCACAGCAGCCTCTGGAAGGAGCGCTTGAAGTTGTCCGAGAGGAAGCCGTAGAGGATGGGGTTGGCGCAGCTGTTGGCGTAGCCCAGGATGACCGACAGCTGGCTGATGGTGGCGTCGTCGGGCTCCACGAACAGGTTGACCAGCTGCACGACGTAGAAAGGCATCCAGCAGATGACGAAGACCATGACGACCATCATGACCATGAGCGTGATCTTCCTCTCGGAGCGCTTGCGCTGCTGCCAGCCGGCCTTGAGCGCCACCATGCGCATTTTAGCGATGATGAGGATGTAGCACAGGCTGATGGCCACCACGGGCAAGAGGAAGCCCATGAGGAACGTGTACACCACGAAGACCACCAGCCACTTCTGCTTGGGCTCGGGCATCATCATGTTGCACGCCACCGTGCCGTCCGTGTTGGCTTCGGTCTTGGAGAAGATGATGATGGGCAGGATGATGACGATGGCCAGGCCCCAAACGGCCAGGTTGACCATCTTGGCCACGGTGGGCCGGCGGTAGCGCGACGCCTTGATGGGGTGCACCACGGCGATGTAGCGGTCGACGCTGAGCACCGTCAGGCAGTAGATGCTGGTGAACATGTTGACGGCGTCCACGCTGAGCACCAGGCGGCACAGCAGCGAGCCAAAGGGCCAGTGGTGCAGCAGCGTCGACGTGACCAGGAAGGGCACGCTCAGCATCAGCAGCTCATCGGCGATGGCCAAGTTGAGGATGTAGATGTTGGTGGCCGTCTTCATCTTGGCGTAGCGCAGGATCACGTAGATCACCATGGAGTTGCCGCACAGACCCACCAGGCACACCACCGAGTAGATGAACGAGATCAGGATGGCGCTGCTGCCTTGGGACTCGCTCCCGCCGCCGCTGCCGCCGCCGCTCACCGTGCCGTTGGCGGAGCCCGAGGAGTTCCTGGCGCCCGCCGCCGGGTCCATGCCTCCAGCAGCGCCCGCGACGAGCCGGGCGCAGGGGCCATCCTCTGGCCCGTCGGCCTGGGCTCAGAGCCGGGCGAGCCGGCGGCAGGAGGTCGTCAGCATTCTCCGGGTGCCGCCGCTGCGCTGCTGCTTCTCCTTCTCACGCAGCTTGGCAGCATCTGAGGAGCGGCGCGGGAAAGAGCCGTCCAGAAAAAGAAGAAGAAGAGGGAGCCGGGCGCCGCCGTGAGTCCGATTGGCATTAATTGCAGCCTGCCGGCTCGGAGGGATGATTAATAGGCGGCGGGAGGCGCGTCAGAGCCGACGAAAGGGAGGGAAGGGGAGGCGGGAGGAGGCTGAGGCGGGGAAGGGAGCGGGAGGCGGCACCGGCGCGCCTCTCTCCTTTCTCTCGCTCTCTTGCCTCCAGTTCCCGCCAAGCTGCTCCAGAGGGCGAGGCGCTCTCCCGCTCTCCTCAGACAGTCAGTAGTCGGAGGAGTCGAGGAGGGCGAGCGGGATGCCTCTGATAAGTGGTAACCCGACCCGAGTTCTTGTGGTGCCGCTTCAACCTCCCCTTGTTCCTCGCCGAGAAAAGCCACAAGTTGGAAGCCCAAGAGGGTACTGGCGCGCTCACGTTCCAGCCTGCCATGCCCTCATTTGTTTCGTCCTCTCCTCTTCTCAGCGCCACTCAGAGCGGACATTCTAGCGCAGCCTTGGCTGAGCCAGATGTTTTGTGCCGATTTTTTGTTCCGACACCCCCCCTCCCCAAATAGCCACCTTGAATCAGGAGAGGACTTTGGTGATCTTCTTAATATGGCGCCCTGTGCGAGGCCAAAATTTGGCGCCCCGCCCTTAATGGATCCATTGGATCTGCTCACTGATGGATCGTCTCAATTTTGCAACCCCGCAGCTGGGGAACCGCCAGCACCGCCCTAAATTCGGATCTGCTCCTCTCACTTCCCCACCTTTCCCTACAAGCGATTACCTCATTGTAACATACCTACCTGCCTATACCATTTCACTTCTCTGCCTTCCACCTCATGCTTCCTCGTTCAACCCCAGCGGTGCCCCATCCTCCTGTCTAATCTGGTTGGCTCCAGATTTTGTGGGGGCCCAGCAACCCACCTCCACCACACCTCCATCCCCTTGCAGTCAGTCCAAACTGTGGGCCCAATCCCAATTGCTGGATCCAAACACACAGAGTGAGTGTATATGCACAGATGAGCAAACAGCGACTGCTCCTTGAAGCATTGCTGCAGCACACTCATCTGAGGAAGTGTAATGGAAAAGTCATACTGGCTGGAGCTGCTTGCAAGAGAGCAGGAGAGAGATGAGCAGAAATGATGTTTCCTCTGCCTGGCTACCTTCCCCCAGGGGGAGAGAACAGGCAAGAGCATGGAGTCACTGGCATCCCCTGCTCACCTGTTAGCCCTCTCCCTCCGGGTAGCAGCGGCTACTGAGAGAAAGCGTTGAACAATTGAGGGGAAGTGGTAGCCGCTGCGCCTGCTTCCATGCTTACTTTATGGGCAGCGCAGCAGTCGGGCTCGGTGGAGATATTGTGCTTCACAATCTGCCTGCTGTACAGCTTGTAACGTCACCATAAAAACGGCAACTGCAGAAGCACCTTAAGTTAACCTATCTTCGCTCACAGTGATCCTTATGTTAACTTGCACCTATAGCTTCCAGCTGCTGCACCCACTATTGCACCAAGTCCTGTCTCTATATACACAACCTCTGTGGACACAACCTCTGTGATAGGCAAACATGATTTCTTTAAGACACTCTCTATAACTTCAAAATGGTTATAGCCCAACACACAAATTTTAAAAAAGCCCCTCAAGTAGCTTCCCGCTACCTATTCCATGCCAAGGGCATGCAGAATAGAAGGCGAGATGGAGGAGGACATGAAGATGAGAAATATTTAAGGGGGGCGACAAATTTTGTCCTTGCTTAGGGCACCATACTACCAAAGTCCATCCTTCCTGGCAGGTAGCAAAACAAAGAAAACAGAGCAGCAAATGGGTGGATCCTGTGCATCTTCTCATAATTGTATTTCCATACCAGAAAAGGCTAAACATGCTGAATTTCTGCCTGCCATACCACTGTTAAAGACACCAAAATTCTGTTTTCCCCCACTGCCAATCCTATACCAATGCCTAGACTGCCATCTTGTTCCCACTTACCAGGGAGTAGGCCCCATTAAACACAGATTTACTTCTAAATAGACATGTATACCATTATACTATTTTATTTATTTTGTATACCACTCTATTCCCATAGATCTCAGGGCGGTCTGCAACACAAAATTACAATATAAAAAGACAAAATACAAAATAAAACCACGAGCAGAAACAAACCAATAAGCCCTCCTTCCACAACGCATTTAAAAGGACATCAGATGTACTATAAGAGAACTATACAGATAATTCTTAATGAATTCTTTAGCTCCACCCACGCTTTCTGTGTAGTAGTATTTGAAGAAAATAACTTCTAGGGACTACCTGATCTCAGACTGAACCCACCACAGGAAAGATGCATCCTGGTTGCTAGTGGAAACGGAAGGGCAAACAGCAGAGAAAATAATACAGAAGCAAGAAAGGTGCACTAAAGAACATAGTGAAACAGTAGCTATTTAGGATTTAGGCTCATTTAACACAAAAATGATTAGAAGGGTACCTGCACATTTGCTGTACTGTATAACATTCCTTCTAGGTTGACTAGAGCCTTGCTTTTAAAAAAAAGAAAGATCAGAGCCCGTAGGGTTGCCTTATTTTGAAGAGCAAAAAAGAGGACACATATGCCGACTTCTACTGGATCACTATGACAACTCTATCCATGAAAAAATAGGATGTGTCCTGGAAAAAGAGGACATATGGCAACCCACTGGCGGTGACAGTGGTTTCCACGGACAGGAACTGGGATGGCGGCTCTCACTCTAGGAAGCAGCAGAGCTAGTATATAATTGATATCATTATGTACTATATAAAATTGATAATTGATTAAAAGCAACTGTACCCACTGCAGCCACTAGCGACTCAAAGAGCAAAGCAGCATCCAGGAGTAATACGAAGCTACACACAGGCTGTTTCAATGCGGTGATGAGAGTTACCCTGACAGTTACAAATACTGTGATTATGGGCTAGAAGAAGCTGCGTGGCACATTGAAAAGAGAATATTTTTTGGTTGGTTGAACAACTGGTTTACGCTGTTAACATTCTCAGTGAGGTTTTTCACCATGGTAAATTGGAATAGAAAAAGCAGAGTGCTGGACTCAGACTGATGAAATGGGTTCAAATACCACTCATGTTATTTAGCTGGTGATCTTTAGAGGCAGGCAAACCTCCCTTAAAGGGTAAAGGGGACCCCTGACCATTAGGTCCAGTCGTGACTGACTCTGGGGTTGCGGCGCTCATCTCGCGTTATTGGCCGAGGGAGCTGGCGTACAGCTTTCAGGTCATGTGGCCAGCATGACAAAGCCGCTTCTGGTGAACCAGAGCAGTGCACAGAAACACAGTTTACCTTCCCTATTTATCTACTTGCACTTTGATGTGATTTTGAACTGCTAGGTTGGCATAAGCTTGGACCTAGCAATGGGAGCTCACCCCGTCGCGGGAATTCGAACTGCCGACCTTCTGATTGGCAAGCCCTAGGCTCTGTGGTTTAACCCAGAGCACCACCCACGTCCCACTTAGGTTGATCTAATATGAGCTTGGAAATTACAAGCTTTTTCCATGCAAGTGTTTGGCGGGTGGCAGACAGGAGTACATCCGCTTTCTGAGAGTTCTCTCGTGGCTCATAATATTGGCATATGTGGTCTAATAGTGCTGTGTACATGTGCTTTATCATATTGTCTCCTGGGAGTTGCCGTTCCCAGAACAAATTATGGTGGAGAGCTGCCTGGAAATTGAACCAACCCCTCCCAATAGGGAGGAAAATGGGGAAAGAGGAGATTTTATGTGTGCATGAGTGACAATACTAGCATATACATTTGCAAGGAACCATTGAGAGAAGATACTCAACAAACAAAAGGTTAATTGGCTCAGTGGCTAGCCATGTATCCACAGTTAGCATTTTGTACATGTAGCTAGCTATACATAATCAGTTAGCATTTTGTACATGTAGCTAGCTATAAGGTAGCTGGCTGGCTTTGGGTGTTTCATGCTGACCATGCTCAGAACCTCATTGTACATTCCAAGCTGAAGAAGATCTCAGTTGTTCTCTGGCACTTACTGGTAGTTCAGAATACAGCAGAACCATTACAAACTGGGCCAGGTAATTATGCATTAAAGCTTTCTTGATATTCCGAACTTTGTAAGAACTTCAGGAGAGATGAATGAGCTCTTCCAGGATTGCCTGAAATTTACTCAGAAATCTCACAAGGTCTTCTGTCCTTAAAAAAAATAAAAATCTAAAGAACCAAAGTGATTTTTCTTAACTAGTCCAAGGTCTGTTCCCTTCTCTCCAGCACTCTGATGCCAGATAATAGTGCACTGGGAGATGTAAAGTTGCAACTGCTGATGTCATTTTAAAGGAGTCTAAAGTTGCAATATCACTCCTCTACAGAAACTCCGCAAAGGTATCTTTTCCAGCTGTTATGTATGGAAAGAATATTTGGATATTATGCTTTAAAATGTCGCTGAAAACTCACCCCCTTCCTCTGGTTGAAATGCAGAAGACCACGAGAAAGCCCATTTCTTATTAGACAATTTGCTTATGTGATATTTAGACAGACTTTCCCCCCTTCTTTTAAACTCTTATAGGAAGCCTTCTTAAATAATGTATTGCACAATTACGCAAGTATAAACATTCAATTTACTAGGCGGTGCTGCCTGAAAAAAAGAAAATACGACTTGCTCTGCAGTTCATGCTAACCAAGCAGACTGTACTGTAAAGCTATCATTTCAAAAAAAAATATATCCTCCCACCCAGTCTCTTTACACCTACTGACATTTAGAGACACCCTGGTGCTTCCTTTCTTGGAAACTTTTCATTTCAAATCATGCTTCCATGATCATTATTTCCGTCTGCAGTTGATGAATCACCACACCAGGGCCCATATGGTAAAAATGATTGTTTAAGCCAGTCGTGTATTCCAGGTTTCTTCTTTTGAGATGTAAAAGAACTGTTCAGTAATTCACACTGGTGTTTTTTTAAAAAAAAACACACACACACAAAAAGCTTGAATTTCAGTTTGCTGATGCAAGGAATTAATAAAGAACCTAAAATAAAGTGTGAGCTATATATAAAAGATCCATGGTCCCTCTCTCATGTTTTCTTTAGTGACTTAATGTTATTTAATTAATTGGAACTATGCTATGAAATTTAATGACTGATACAATATTTCTTCTAGCGGGATCAAACAGTTTATTTAGTAGAATGAGTGCTATGCTTAACAACAGCTTTTTGAATTAAATTATTACTGAGTAATATCTGAGGCTCCAATACTTTGGCCACCTCATGAGAAGAGAAGAATCCTTGGAAAAGACCCTGATGTTGGGAAAGATTGAGGGCACTAGGAGAAGGGGACGTCAGAGGACAAGATGGTTGGACAGTGTTCTCGAAGCTACCAACATGAGTTTGACCAAACTGCGGGAGGCAGTGGAAGACAGGAGTGCCTGGCGTGCTATGGTCCATGGGGTCACGAAGAGTCGGACACGACTAAACGACTAAACAACAACAACAATATCTGCTGGATGGACTGGAGACAAAGTCACTTTTTCTGAAGATAGATGATGTAGAAAACGGGCTTTGTTTTCTTGTGATGCATACAAGAGGAAGGCAGAAGATTTTACTTTACTACTTCTGTGGCAAACCCTGGGTGTAACTGTGTGAGATGGACTGAGGGTTAAATTTAGATTTAGATATAAGCCTCCTATCCCATGCGTGTGGGAGAAATACAAAATTAGGCAATGTCACCTTTTTATCCCCTTCAAACTAGTGGTCTGCTGACCTACCCCTCTTCGCCCCTGTTGCAGAGAATGATCCACACATTTTAAGTAAAATAAACAGGCCCTTTACCTTCTTGGTCACCCTTCTTTACACACATTACAGCTTGTCAACATCCTTCTTAAATTGTAGTGCCTAGAAATGGACACAATACTCCAGATGGGAGTTTGACCAAGGCAAAATAAACCAATACTAATACTTCGCTTGATCTGGGCACTAAACCTCTGTTGATACAGCCTAGAATAGCATTATATATTTTTTGCTGCTTCATTGTTTACTCATGTTAAGCTTGTGGTCTACTAATGCCCCTGGATCCTTTCCACATGTAGTACTGGCAAGCTAGGTGTCCCACATATTATCTGTGCAGCTGGTTCTTATTGCCAAAGTGTAGAACCTTACATTTGTCCTTGTTGAAATTCATTTTGTTAGTTTGGGCCCAGTTCTCCAATCTGTTAAGGTCATCTTGAATATTCTGCGACACTGGTTACCCCTCACAGTTTGTTGTCATCTGAAATTGGATGAGCATCCCTTCAGTATCTTCATCCAAGTCGTTTATAAAAATGTTGAATAACAACAGTCCCGGGACAGAAGCCTATGGAACCCCACTTGTCACTTGTTTCCAGGGTGATGAGGAACCATTAGTGAGCCACTACTGGGGATGCAGGTGGCGCTGTGGGTTAAACCACAGAGCCTAGGGCTTGCCGATCAGAAGGTCGGCGGTTCGAATCCCTGCGATGGGGTGAGCTCCCGTTGTTCGGTCCCAGCTCCTGCCAACCTAGCAGTTCGAAAGCATGTCAAAGTGGAAGTAGATAAATAGGTACCGCTCCGGCGGGAAGGTAAACAACGTTTCCGTGTGCCGCTCTGGTTCGGCAGGAGCGGCTTTGTCATGCTGGCCACATGACCTGGAAGCTGTACGCCGGCTCCCTTGGCCAATAACGCGAGATGAGCGCCGCAACCCCAGAGTGGTCACGACTGGACCTGATGCTCAGGGGTCCCTTTACCTTTACTGGGAGTAGGTAAACCAAGCAGGAGGTCCTAGCAAACATCTCTTGACTTCTGCCCCCAAGTCCAGCCCTGATGGCACCATAACTTGAACCCATCCTTCATCCACTAACATCTTAGCATCCCAGTACAGAGGGGTCAAAAGCACCAGAAGTTCCAAAAGTGGGCAGTAAATTATGACCTTTTGGGGAGAGGTGCTACATTCTGCTACTACAAGGCATTTTTCACCCCCTTTCTTTAATGCAGCCTAGGGACAAAGTTCAGTGAAGAACCTTCTGTATTCTGTTGAAGCAGGGAAATGTCTCTCCTCCAAATAATCACCTGTATCAGTTTACTATACCCACCAGCTATCTGAAGATTTGGGAATGACTGAGCATGTGGGTGTTGTTGAAAGATGACCTTGCTTGGGCGCTGTTTTTCATCAACTTTCGTTATTATATAAGAAGTCATTGCTGTCAGTGCATTTTAATTAGCATTTCACTCAAAAACTTTGTTCTGCCCAGGCTACTCAATTCACAATGTCAAAGCTCAATCACAGGCATTCTTTCCTCCTATATTTAATGGCAGCGTCTAACTCTGATGAATGCTTTAATACATTCTGCAAACAGATAACAAATTAATTTATCACCCAGCACATGTTAATAACTCCTGTAAGCAGTAATTTAAGTGATGTGCACAGTATGGAGAGAGGCTGTTATAACCTATCCCCCCAACAGTTCTTCCTGCATCTTGTTTTTGATGGTGTCTACTTTCTTTTTCTCTGATGACACCCCGCAGAGCGATGCCCTTGGTTCTCATCGCCTTATCTTTGGGTGACTTCATCTTATTGCTCAGATTTTGTTATTTAGATGGTGAGTCACAAACCGACCACCACATGAAGCCTAAATCAATGCCTTTATCATCATTTGTGCTCATCCATAAAGGGGCTGGTTTTCTCAGGCTAAAGTCCAGGAAGAGTTTAAGGTGTTCTTAAATGCTAGAGGGTAGGTATCAGTGCACTGAAAGAAAGGTAGAGAGAGTGTGTGTTGTTCACTCTCCCTGGAGTATCAGAAAGTATCAGAAAGATTCAGATGAAAATCCATATTTGAAGAGTGATGCCAGTTAGGGTTGCTGCTAGTCTACCATGCCACCCACCAGTTTCTGACTCACCTGCTGAAGGTGAGCTCAGGTGTGATGTTGGAGGAGCACAGGCAAGAACTGGGATTTACTTACCATATTTTTTGAAACCACGGGAGGAGAGACGGCTTTTCGCTCATGTTCTGTTCACTGGTTTCCTACAGGCATCTGATTGGCCACTGTGAGAACACAGTAAATGGAATGGGAAAGATTCTCGTGCATCACATTACCACAATTGCTGCTTCCACACCAACACACACACCCCTCTCTCCCATAATGCCTCTCTACCCTGTTCTTCGATATTACTCTTTGTGATTTTTTCAACATCTTTGATTTTGAAAATTTGCATTTCTGGTTTGGGGTGGGTTGTGTGGAACCCTGCCCCCCCCCATCAATCCAAGTCAATAAAAATCAATACAAATCTGAGGTTCTGCCCCACCCCCCAATCAAAAATCTGCCCTCCTAACAAAAGCCTGCCCACCCCCAACAAAAATCCTGGCTTACACCCATGTGCAGAACTGGTGACTTTCTTCTTTGTTTTAGTTTTGTATTATGGTAGAACCAATAAACTTACAAATAATATCTGACAAAAAGAAAAAGGAGTGGAGAAATACTCCTTCATGTTACTTAGGAACTATTATAAGCTTTTCCTAATTTTGGAGGAAATTGCTTAAATAGGTGGATCGTGCCCTATTTGGAGTTTCAGCCTGATAAAAAAAGAAAAAACCAGTGTGTTTGAAAGCGCTGTTTATCAGCTTAATTTTAGCACAGTGCCTGACCTTTCCACCACTTCAGCCGACAACAGAATAAAAATATCCCTTTGGAAGTGATTCATTCTGATAATGGCAGTTTGGAAAGCATCACCTTCCAACCAAAATCATCTGCCCTTTTTTACATTTAGCCTGACTCTCCAATAAACAGTTAAGATATCAGTGGCTCTGTGTTGTCCTTTTGCACCTTCATCTTGAAATGTGAACCTGAGATCTAACAACTGGACTGTAGCAATTCCCATGATCCCTGACCACTGGTCCTGTTAGCTAGGGATCATGGGAGTTGTAGTCCCAAAACATCTGGAGGGCCGAGTTTGCCTATGCCTGCCTTATGCCATAATAAATGTGTTGGTAAGATGCTCCAAGACTCTGGAGCATAACATGGTTACCCCTTGAAAAGCTGAAATCTCATTGCATTTCCTCCCCGCCCCCCCCCCTCAAAATCCTTCAGATGTGTCACCTGGGTATGAAACTTTAAATTGGTTTCATATTTTGCTTTAGGTGAAACTCATCTAATACGGATGACAACTCTGGCACTTGAAAAAGTCAATTAGCAATCAGCAACAGTTCAAGCTGCTGTTGTTATTCTGATAATTGGTTGTTTTGTGGTTTTTTCTTTTATGACTTTAATGGTAAAAAGTAAAGGTAAAGGACCCCTGACAGTTAAGTCCAGTCGCGAACAACTCTGGGGTTGTGGGACTCATCTCGCTTTACTGGCCAAGGGAGCCAACGTTTGTCCGCAGACAGTTTTTCTGGGTCATGTGGCCAGCATGACAAAGCCGGAAACGCCGTTTACCTTCCCGCTGTAGCGGTTCCTATTTATCTACTTGCACTTTGACGTGCTTTTGAACTGCTAGGTTGGCAGGAGCTGGGACCGAGCAACGGGAGCTCACCCCGTCACAGGGATTCGAACCACCAACCTTCCGATCGGCAAGGCCTAGGCTCAGTGGTTTTAATCCACAGCGCCACCTGTGTCCCGACTTTAATGGTACACAATACTTATTTTTCATACTTATGTCCTGGGGCCATTTGGTGAAGGATGGGTTATAAATACAAATGATAATTATATGAATCTGGGACAAGACATCTGTGGTGGGGGTGGGGAGGGCAGGTAAACCACATGCAGTGGTGGAGCTTCAAGCTCCGGTGGGGGGACGGAGAGCAGGCGGGGGCATGGCTGGCGCACGTCCCGGGGTGTGTGGTGCTTGTCCTGGGGACATGGTGCGCCACCTGCGGGGGCATGGCACAATTGCATCCCACCGGGATCATGCCGCCAGGGGTGTGCACTCCCCCCGCACCCCTGTTGCTCCGCCAGTGACCACATGCTGGAGATTTAGGCTGCAATCCTATGCACATCTTGGACTGAGCTCCACTGAGCACAGTGGGATGTACTTCTGAGTTTATGTACATAGGAGTGTTTTGTTAGTGGGTGGCCTCTGACAATTGACACAGTGTCAGGTCAATGACCTGTCTCCTATTTTGCATTGCAGTGATCCGCTGGTCTGGGTTAGACCCAAGCCACAATTCAATGTACTGTAGTAGATGCATTCTGGGAAATATGAAACAACAGCTCCCTCACTTCACTTTAGAAATGTATGTCCCTCTCATATTTTGGGAACTACTGAACTGCAATGATAAGTCAGTAGGCACAATGATTCTTCCAGATTAGCATGACTGCACAGATTTCTTTGCAGACGTTCACAGTAAAGTTTCAAAGCCGGACTGAACTGGAAGTGCGAGTTCCTAATACTCAAAATGAGGAATTAGCATAAATTAGCAGTTGAAATGGTTCAGGCTTGTGCTAGCAGAGCGCTTTGATGAGCATAGTACATGAGGTCTGTCACCTAGTTAAATAAATTGTAGTCCATCAGTCCTATGAGTTGAAATGTATTAAATAAAAAAATTCCTTCCAGTAGCACCTTAGAGACCAACTAAGTTTGTCATTGGTATGAGCTTTCATGTGCATGCACACTTATGGTAAATGTTCATTTATTTGCATGTGCATAAAACAACCGTTCGGAAGGAAAACAGTTCTTTGTTTTTCATGGATATATATGCGTGTTGCAGCAAGCCTAGTCTTAGGTTGGGGAAACTGTGGCCCTCCATTGGCCTCAACCTACATGGCTAATGTTCAGTGTGACAGAAATTGTAGTTCAGCAGCATCTGAAGGGCTGTGCTTCCCCCCATCCATGTTAGGCATTATCTTCTAAGGCAGTGTTTCCCAACCAGTGTGCCTCCAGATGTTTTGGGACTACAACTCCCATCATCCCTAGCTAGCAAGACCAGTGGTCAGGAATGATGGGAGTTGTAGTCCCAAAACATCTGGAGGCACACTGGTTGGGAAATACTGTTCTCTAAGGCATGCCTCTTCTAAGGTGGGAACTTAAGAAACGGCTTCTTTGGCAGCTGATCCCAATTAGTTCCTCAGCCAGTGGGCAAAGCCATTTTTATTTAGACAGAGCTTGGGCCCATTATATGACTTCTAAATATGTTGAAACTGGTTTTACTTTGCCATTTTAATTGTATTTTTAAATGGATTTGTTCTTTTTGGATTATTACTAAAAAAAAATAGAAATAAAAAATTGTATTTGTAGCCACCACGTCCACCATTGGGTGAAGAAATGGAAATGGAAAAAATAAATAAATAAACTGACACTATTTTTTATAAGCGCTTGCATCAATTAAAAAAGAAATCTGCTGCTTTAGTCAATGGCATATTTCTAATTGGTAACAATTGATTGATCTGCCCAATCAGCTGACTAAATAAAGTATCCCTGCAGTACATAAAATGAGCCAGAAATTATTATCCCAAGTTAACAACCTCATTTCAGGTGGGGTTTAAAAAAAAACCCACATGTAATAAATCTCAGTATCTTAATAAGTAGGCCTATATTCTTTCTACTTCATTGCTTCATGGGAATTTCATGAGCCCCACTGTACCATTCTGAAATACTAATTGTAGAATGGTTTACAAGTCAGTTATCCTCAGGTGACAGAGGTGAGACAGAAGAAAAATTAAGATATGATTGAACTGCAGCTTCCAGGAAATGTTCTGCAGGCCTTTGAACTCCCCACAGCTTTAGATCAGATGTAGGTGTGTGTGTGTGTGTGTGCGCGCACACACACACACACACACACACACTTCTTGTGTGTATATATATATATATATATATATATATATATATATATATATATATAAGATTTTAAGCTTAATCACCTGGTTGCTCAGACAACCATGATTTGTTTAGCCCACTTTAAAATTATGGCCAAGTTATACTAAAAAATAAAATAAAAATACACAAAGCTGACCAAATTATTTTAAAACCTGGGGAAGAAAATCCCATAAGTGCCTCTCATTTGTACAGTAATAATAAATTAAACTATTGAACACAGTGAGGGTGATGATATTGTATCAAATTTGTTTTGGTTTTTACTACACATTGCCAAGGAGATACAGGGTTGGTGATGTGGGGAAGGTGTGGATCAGTATCTTACCAAGTTGTCAGCTGTCACTTTGTACATGCTCTGGAACTACGTGCAACAACTTTGCAAATACAACAGAGGAACCAAATGTTGCCTTAAGCTAGCTACCCTCTTTAACAGAAGATACACATGGGACTGAGCAGAGGGCAACCTTCATTTGTATGGTAATAACTAATTCTACACCTGTACTGTTTGCCAGCTGCTAACAGAAGCACATGGCTCAGTTTGGTCTCATTAGCCCTGCTGAGAACAAAAGTCTCCTCCTGATTGGTGCACTACCCCATCAATAAATGATTAATGAGCTATGGGGATAGCTCAGTTGGTAGAGCATGAGACTCTTAATCCCAGGGTTGCAGGTTCGAGCCCCAGGTTGGGCAAAAGATTCCTGTATTGCAGGGGGTTGAGCTAGATGACCCTCGTGGTCCCTTCCAACTCTACACTTCTATGATTTTATGAATCACTTAATGTTACATCTGTTTCCCTACATGAGGTATGCACTTGAGATACTTGTGTTGGCCCTAACCAAATCATTATTTGGAAACTTACAGGGTTCCACATCCAGGGACTCAGCAGAAAGCCTTTTGCCTAAGTCTAATAATTTTTTGTCTCTGGTCAGCCTGCAACTAGTCACTTTTTGTATTTGGAAATTCCCTCCTTCCCTCAGCATATGCCTGGTCCCAGTTGCCCCTTTAATCTCTGATTCTCTTAGATAACACAGTCTTTGTCTCCAAGAGACCAATTTGTTCCGTTTCTCCTCTTCAAACTTTTGCCTGCTTGTTCAACCTGTCCAAGACACTCAGAAGTCCAGCCACACTGCTTGATTTCTGCCAGATGCTTCAGGACAGGTTGCTAGTTCCCCTCCTTGCTTTCCCTTCCCTGTGCCCACCCCACCTTCCTCATGAACAGCTTCCATGGCTACTACTGCGCCTGTTTCTGCAGAGATCATAAAAAAGAATGCCAGGCAACACCGTTTCTTTAAAGGGAAGGGAATGCAGATTGTTCATTTGATTCCATTTAACATTATTGACATTTGAAAGCATTAAAAGTGTATTCAGCCTACAAAGTGATGCAACCATTTTTCAGCTGTGCTTATTTCACCTTCATAATCTTCTAAGGGAGAAAAATAATAATCTGACCAGAGCATATGGGCAATGTTAGAATTCGTTCCAGCATCTCTTGTGAAGTAACATTTAAAGCTGGCCTTGTGTGCGTCCTGGGAGGTGCCTCCCAAGGTAATGTTCGTTAAGGAGAACGAAACACTTCAAAGTCTTGTAGCGCATGGTTTCTGCTAAAGCTTTTGCCTTCAGCATTTTCATCTCCCTCCACACAGGCTAGTTCCAAATGATTCATGCAATATGTTTCCTGGTTTGTCTTTGCAAGGCTGGCTAGAGTCCAGCTTGTTATCTTAGCATCCCATCTTCACTCAATAAGGAGGATAACCACTGTGCTAAATGTACCATTTGAAGGGGAAGATGGTCAGATGGGGGAAAGGATAGCTTTAAATGAGATAGAAAGCATCTCTCCCCCCCCCCTTTTTCCTGTGAAAGCAGGGAACATTGCATTTTGATAGGGCAACCATGTTGCTTGACAAACAGGCCTGTTAAGTGTGAGATTTGATTTAAAAACCATTTAAAAACCATCAATTCACTTCAGCCATGGATCAATTCAAACTACTTTCAGCTGTCATGAAACTGGGGCTTATTCCCGAAACCTGAGTCCATAGAAATCACTGTTTGCCAGTCACATTTGACTTTCAGCAGCTGTGCCATATGCTGGGTCACACGAATAGTGGCATCAGGAAAAATTAAAGCCAGCATGTTGTTGTTTAGTCATGTCTGACTCTTCATGACCCCATGGACCATAGCACGCCAGGCACTCCTGTCTTCCACTGCCTCCCGCAATTTGGTCAAACTCATGTTCGTAGCTTCGAGAACACTGTCCAACCATCTCTTCCTCTGTCGTCCCCTTCTCCTTGTGCCCTCAATCTTTCCCAGCATCAGGGTATTTTCCAATGATTCTTCTCTTCTCATGAGGTGGCCAAAGTATTGGAGCCTCAGCTTCAGGATCTGTCCTTCCAGGGAGCACTCAGGGCTGATTTCCTTCAGAGTGGATAGGTTTGATCTTCTTGCAGTCCATGGGACTCTTAAGAGTCTCCTCCAGCCCAGTTGCGGATATGCCTGGAAGCGAAAGGAAAGTCCAATGCTGTAAAGAAAAGCCAGCATAGGCTACCCCAAAGCTACAAATCTGGCAGGGGCTCAAAAGAATAATATGAATATGCCCACAGTCCAAGACTTCCCAGGACTTCCTAGAACTGATTTTGTAGTATGTGTAAAAAACAGTGTTCATTACAGCTAGATTGTAATTGTGGGAAGCAAAGATGGTTACAGCTACTCCAGTTCTTTTAAATATATGAAGCACAATAGCAAGGATTATTCTGTTCGAAATGTAAGAGTTACCTCTGTTAGTGTTAAAGTCAACTTTAAAGTCAAGGAGGGAATGGGTGGAGATGTTCCTTTGCAACACTAGGCAGAATGGCATGGTGTTCACTGTGGTAGCACATGCCCTCTTAGGTTGCATAGTTTTAAGGGAGTTTTCTTTTGTTTGTGTCATTGAATGTCTTCCTGCTATGTGGTAATAAATAATAATAATAATAATAATAATAATTTATTTATACCCCACCCATCTGGCTAGGTTTCCCCAGCCACTCTGGGTGGCTTACAGCATATCTAAAATCATCAAGCATTAAAAACCTCCCAATACCTGCCTTCAGTTGTCTTCTAAAAGTTTTGTAATTCTTTATCTCCTTGACATCTGAAAGGAGGGCGTTCCACAGGGAGGGTGCCACTACCGAGAAGGCCCTCTGCCTGGTTCCACTAAGAAACACTAAGGCCTGGTAAGCCTGAACCACTATCTTTCTGTTTATTTCTTGAAACACAAAACCTTTCTGTTTACCCAGTATTTCAGCTTACCCAGTAAAGTATTAACAGTCTTCTTTTCTCTCAGAACCCTGTCTGCATTATTCAAGTGACTTTGCTACAGGGATAGCGCAAGACATTTTGCCACTTGAGATGAACCACAAAATGCTCCGTCTACGAGAGTAAAGTAGTTGCCTCCTGCCAAACTTGACAATCAGACTTTGTCTAGGTCACTGACACTTGATTGAAGTGATCGCTAAAATGTATCCCATAAATAAAATGTGCTAGAGGGGCTATGGTTTTGAATACCAGTTGCTTCCATAAGGCATCTGTTTGGCGACTGCAAAAATAGAGGATACTGGCTTTTCTTACGCTCTTAGTGTTAGGAAAACGTTCTTTAAGAAACAGATAGAAGTTCCTGGAAGCTTTAAAGAGGTTTCCAGAATTTTTCTGTAGTGTGTAGGAGTGGCACTCTAGGCTTGATTGGTGTCAGCTGGAGGTGCAAATAAAGGGAGGAAGTTGCAGGCTGCAATTTCCGCACAAGGAAAGCACACACACACTGCCAGCACGCACGCTGACAACAAGTTTGGAAGTAAGACAATGTGTGCCGCTGATACTGTGAGTTTTGCTGTGTCAGGATTGTTAATTACTGGACTGAGATTATACCGTGCTGGAGAGATAAAGAAGGAATGTAAATAGCTTGTATATAATAGTAACAGAATAACAGTAACAGAAAGGCTTGTGCAACCAGTCAAGCAATAAAGAAGCTCTTGACTGTGAATTTGAGTATGACTCCTGTTCTTGTCCTCTGCCTCCAGGGAAAACTCTGCTACAAATACAGTGGTACCTTGGGTAACAGTCTTGTAGTTTTAGAAGCAAGCTGCAGTGCTGGTTCCCTCACCATTTCTTGACTTCTGAGAAACTCAAGGTTACATCTCATCAAAAATATCTTTAATATATATATTTTCCTGATAAGGTGTGGAAGGGAAAGATGTGTGGTGGTGGTGAAATTGTGCCAGAGACAACTAAAATATTTCTCTGGGGGATAATGGAGTCTAACTAATTTGCTGGAACAGGATCAACTACATTTAGTAGTACAAAACCGAAAGATCAACAGCTACTTCATATGGATCTTTTAATTGAAAAAGATCAGTTTCCACAAGCTAAAAGAAGAACATGAAATTTCATACTTAAAAACCTGCAGTGACAAACACTGAGCAGAATATGCCATTCTGTTAATATAATTAGGTTTGACATTTGCATGCATTAATTTAAGCTTACTTAAACTCAGTTACACAAAATTCCAAATTTCTCGTTTCTAGCTCTCATCAAATACAGTACTTATTACTTTTTTGTGAACACTTCCCTTTTAAAAGAAATCAAGAAAATAATTCCATTGCTATTACTGGTAATACAAATGCAGATTAGCGTTTGTTGAAATTGTGAGGCTACTGGATATCATTATCTGCTGGAAGTTGTCGCAAAGTTAAATGATCCACCGTGGTTAATTGGCATGTTGGGACTGTCTGCTCCCCCTTTCCTTCTCTGTGTGCCTAACAAGAATTTAAGAAGTTTTCCCCTTCTTACTAACCACAGATTAGTGTTGCGTCCGAAGCCTCACAAAATGTGGCCAGTCATAATGATGTGCAGAACTGGTGACTTCAAGCCAAGGTTTATAAAGTTGATTTGGTTCCATGATCAGTGGCCATCCTGGCTGGGACACATGGGATGTTCAGTCACAAGTGGAGGGCCTCGAGTTCGCTATCTGTGTACTACATTGAATGCACACATCCCTTTTATCTTCATGTGAAGTATCTTTTGTGCATATCAGAGCACACATGCAGACCCTGAGCTGAGGCAGGGGGCTGTGTTGTATTTATTAAGTAAATGGATGGATACCTTTAATTTGTGAGAAGGTGCTCAATTGGGAGAAAGGCACCAGTTGCCTTTTGATGTGCTTTGGGCTGCTTAGCGTTTTGCATAGTATGATTTCACATCTGTCTTTACCCATCTGTACAAAACTTTATTACACCTATGTCAATTACTTCATCTCAGTAATAAAAGGCTCGTGAGACTGTCAGCTTCTTACATTAGTCCCAGCACAACAGCAAGGTTTCTGTTCAAGAGAGTCAGCTAATATAATTCAAGAGCTTTTATGATTTTGTGTAAAGCTTTTGGCCTAGACCCAGTCAAAGCTAAGCACTTTTAGGTCCCATTGACTTCAATCTCACTGGTTTACAGTGGCTTGGATCCAAAATCTCTTCACTTGAGGGAGCAATTCCCCCCCAATTCTCCCTCCATCTGCAGCTCCCTGAACCACATTCTTCCAAGGGTCCCCTAAAAGGCTGCAGAGGAAATGGGGTAATTGGAAAACACCGTTCTTCTATTTCTCCTCAACATCTGAAGTACATTTAGTAGGAACTTGAGGAATGATCTTCTTGGTGACTGCTTCTTGCCAAGAGGTCTGGCTAGCACCATCTCTAATTAACTTTCACTGAACATTGATCCAAAAATTGCAGACATGAGATAAATGTTTCTGGGTAAGAAATCTGCCAGAGAGAGATAAATACATTCCAGCATCTTTTAAGTTAATTTTCAAGTGAGAAGAACTGAAATAGATACAATTTCCAGGTAAAGTTGTCCTCTCTGAAAACAAGTTTGACCTGTTAGTCACAATGGGGCTCTCCCTCTGCTCATCCCCCTGGTGTTTGCTCTCCTTCCATCACTCAACCCTGGCATTATATCATTATAATGTCACTTCCACTTTCAGCAGATGTCTGGGTCATTGAGGTGGCACAAATCATTTCAGGGGTCTTCATTTCAATCCCATTTCACCTCCGACAAGCCAGAAATCCCTTCAATTCAATTGCACACTTCATATATGAAGTTTGACAACCACCACACAACATTTTCAATTTTGTTTGCATCATATTGTTAGTCAAATGTTGAAGCAGCATTTGGTAGAAAGGTAGGATACACATCTACCGGTAACAGGCAATAGATAGCTAAATAAATAGGTTTGGCTTGAACCTCATCTTTCCTTCCAATGTGCTTGACTTTGGCTGGATCATTGGGCTGGATCATGTCCAATGTTTTAGCATTTACTGATTCAGTTCTCATACAAGGCTGAAAATACAGAACTTTAAAAATGACTCAGAGCTCTTACAATAGTACTATTAATATAAAGATCCTAGAACAAAAATAGAGCATAAACACTAGAACAAAATTTACATTCAATAGCTTCTCTGTCTAATCTTAAATTTGATTTTTGTGGCACCTAACTTCTTATGACTGACCCTATTTAACAACTGGAATTGCTTTTGAGGGGGGAGATATAAACTTTTTATAGGTACTTTAACACATAAATATGGAGAGGTAGTGTTGGGATTTGCCAGCGAATGCTTTCCCCTTTATGTATACCAGAGATGATATCTATGTGCAATGAAAATCTTTTGAATTTCCTTGGCACATTGCCTCTTTAATTTGGTGTGAGAGCTTTTCCCTAATGAGGAGCATTCATTTCTTGTTCAACTATTGTTCCACTGATGGAACATGTTTTAGCTAATTCAAGTTTGCTCTTGTGAGATCTATATTTAGTGAAAATCCATTCTGCACATATACAAAATTAAGGAACATTATTTTAAAAACAAATAAGAATCTAATGCCCAGTTATCCATTGAATTATTGAATCAATATAGAAAAGCTATGGGTAGGAATAAACTAATGAGGCCCATCAGTGGAAGCCCTGAGTTAGGACGCCCACTTGTGCAATGTGGCCTTCTTCCCCATCCTATTCCCCTCCAGGTACCCTTGAAATATGTGAGGGAAGAGAAATAGATTTTTCCACCTGACAAGCTGAATTCCACCCTACAAAATTATTCAGGGAGTGAAACTAAAACTGAAAATTCACTGAACAATATATTTGTCACTATTATGCAATAAGCAAACATAAACCTAATATAGATCAGGACAGATAAAACAAAGTACTTTTCCATATGAACTATGGAACTATGTAACTCACAGTCACGGCCACCAACTTGTATTAAACCAGGGGTTCCCAACAAAATTTTCTTGAGGACCCCTCATCGAGCCGCTATTGTGACAAGGACCCCCATTAATTCCTAATCCTAAAATTAAAAAGTGAGAGCCAAATTAAGAGTCTTTTTATATTTTATATTTATACGTTTTTTACAGTTACAACAGAGTACTCCATCAGTATACAGTTAGTTTTAATTTTCCGTTCTTAATGAGATGAGCCACTTTTTACCCAGCGGTCCATTTTTAACTACACGAACCGTAGCTTCCGTGAAAAACAACGCTTTGTTTACAAACACTACTGTTTTGCAAAGAGGCAGCGCGAGCCAGGGAGGAGGGAGGGGAATGGAGAAGACAGGGTACCTGCGCAGTAGCGCACAAATGAAGCCGACGCGCGCAAAGCATCTTGGGGAGGTGAGCGTTAGTAGAAAGTGTGCGCTGCCTCTTTGCAAAACAGTAGTGTTTGTAAAGCGCCACCTAACGGCATACAGCAGAACTACTGCCTCTATCTAATTCTAGTTTTGCGCTAGACTCTGCTCATGCAGGAAGCAGCCAAAACAAAAATCTGTTATCATACGAAATATATTTAATATATTTTTTATTCTAATAGCATCTTGCGGACCCCTCTGGCATAGCTCGCGGACCCCTGGGGGTCCGCGGACCACCTGTTGGGAACCACTGTATTAAACAAATCCATGGAAAATAAGGCTCTCAATGGTTACTAGCCTGAGGCAGTAATACTTCTGAAAACCAGTTGCTGGAAACCACAGGAGGGGAAGAGTGTTCTTGTGCTCAGGTTGTGCTTGTGGGTTTCCCTCAGGCATTTGATCAACCACTGTGAAAAGAGGATGCTGGACTAGATGGGTCATTGGCCTGATCCAGTACCCTCTTCTTATATTCTAATTTCTGTTATCTTCAATCTGCTCTCCTCTCCAGTAATTGAAGTGAGTGGTTCAATGATCAGGTGCTCAATTAGGATTTTTTAAGAATGGGAAGGAAAGGACTCTTCCGCTTTACCTCAGGAGTGGGAAACCTCTGGTCCTCCAAGTGTTCCTGAACTCTCATCATACCAGACTAATGGCCAGGCTGGCTGGAGTTGATGGACATTGGAGCCCAACAGTATCTAGAGCTCACACCATAGGTTTCCAACTCCAGGGCAGGTACGTCCTATTTCAACACCTGAGGCAAAGCAAGAAGGTTCTGCCCTCCCCTGCTACTGCACTGTTCTCACTGAAGCCTCTCTTATCTGTGTTGCACGGCAGCACCCACAAAGCAGCAGCAACAATGGTGGGTTCCAGCGGGATCTCATGGAGTGCACAAGATCTTGTGAGATTTCAGCGAGATCTCAAGGGTACTTGCTGGAACCGGCACTGCTTCTCCACCAGCAGTGAGAGTGGTGGGTCACCTGTGGGAGGAGAAGAAGAAGAAGAGGTTGGATTTGATATCCCACTTTATCACTACCCTAAGGATTCTCAAAGCGGCTAACATTCTCCTTTCCCTTCCTCCCCCACAACAAACACTCTGTGAGGGGAGTGGGACTGATAGACTTCAGAGAAGTGTAACTAGCCCAAAGTCACCCAGCAGCTGCATGTGGAGGAGTGGAGACGCGAACCCAGTTCACCAGATTATGAGTCTACCGCTCTTAACCACTACACCACACTGGCTATCGGGCTTCCATGCCTGAGGCCTGCCTCTTGGGCTTCCATGCCTGAAGCAGCTGCCCCAGTCCACCTCATCCCTGCTTTTACTCAAAAGAGAGGAAAACATCAAGGCTCATTTTTCAGAGAGCCATTGAAGAGGAGGGAGGAGAAAAATGGTTCTAAATCTGGGGAAATAGGTCTTCTGTATGCTCTTTGAATTAAGGGATCTGGGATAGGTATGGACAGGACCATGGATGTTCCAATGGCAGTAGTGGCAGTCCAACATTGGATCTCCTTCTGCACTATGGGAGACAGAAATCTGTTGTATCTTGCAGCCCCAGGAGGGCATTGAAGGCAGCGATGTAGCTAGTCGCTCGGGTGCCCGGTGCAGTGCGCGCGGCCTGCAGCTGAGGGCGGAGCGAGCCGCCCATGGGGATGGGGCAAGCTGCCCATGGGGCATGGCGAGCCAAGGCAGGGTGCGCTACGTAGAGCCTCTCTGCAGCCTCCCCCTCAGCTGTAGGGTAGCTGAGGTGGTGAGCAGACGCAAGCAACGCACTGCTCAGAAAAGCAGCGCGAAGCTTGCAGGCAGTCCGCCCGCCAACTCCCCCTCAGGAGAGACGCGTGGCTTAGGCACGCTGCAGACCCCACGGTGTGGGGCCCAGTGCCCCCCACCTCTCCTAGCTACCCGTGGTGTAGGAAGCGGGTTGCAGTGGGTGCTGGAGTTATTTTTTTATTTAAAAAAAGTGTTGTGAGCCCTTTTAAAAAATAATAATAATAAACCAAACCAAACACATATTTTTGCCATTTTGTCACCCCCCACAGTGATGACGCCTGGGGCAGACCGTACCCACTGCACCCCCTTCCTACGCCACTGATTGCAGGGGCCATAGGAGTGTAGCTTTAATTGTTGAATTCCAAACCAGAAATTCCGTTATTTAGGAGGTTCTATTTTGTTATTATTATAGATGTTTCAATAGCTTATACTTCATTGTTTCAATGAAGCATAAGCTATTGTTTACTAAACAGACAGCTGCTTAAGATGCAAAGGAGCAGGAAGGAGTGGAAAAGCCTACAAACGTAGAAGCGTTCAGATAGATAGATAGATAGATAGATAGATAGATAGATAGATAGATAGATAATGGATTAATTGAAGGAAAAGCACTTTTTAAAGCCATGGAAGGCAACAATTCACTTTTGTTACCTGGCTGTTTCATGAGAGTATTGATAGAGTGACTGCTGAAGGCTGAATTTTCACTTTTTAAGCGTTGTATGCAAGTGATTGCGTTATGCACATTTAAAACAATGCTGGTACTATAATTACCTTTCTGCCTAGCCTTGTAATACTCATTTATCTGTTGCAGCAAATAGTTCCCAGGTGTGTGTTTTACAACAAGATTTAGCACAAGCCCACCACAGTATATTCCTTTGGTACTAATTTACGGGTTTGTTTAAAAAAATCCAGATGTAAGCTAGATTTTTACAAGACCCCTGGCATCATACTTGAGCAACTACAAAGACATTACACATGTAAACAAATCTCATCTCAAATTCTTTGGCTCTTGTGTTCCATGTGTGGCAGACAGAGCTTTGTTTTTGTTGTTAATGACTTGGCAAATCTGTGTTTAATACACACACACAAAAATATATTTATTTTTCTGTCACCCAAATACATTCACTTGATACATGTTTGTGAAAGTGGTGAACTCTGTCCAGTTTGATCATGTGGTCTGTATATTTTGTTACATCCTAAATGGTGGCAACTGGAGAAGTTTAAAAGGAGGGGGGGGACCAAGAAAATAACTGCACGCTTCCCCCCCCCCCGCCGCCCCCATCACCATGCTGCTGGGTAGATGTTGGCTCTGATTCCTGTTAAGGGAAGGGAAATGAAACTTCAGATCTATCGGAAAGAAATAAAGCCATTCCCTTTGTGGAGCAGGAAACTGGTCTGTGCAACAACTTATAATTCTCTTCGTGAGAAAAATGAAAGGCAACCCTGTGCAAAGTGAAGCTGCTTTGTTCTGAGTCAACAAGCCCATGAATAACTGGGGATGATATGGAGGCAGCCAATACAGATATGGAGTTCAGGAGAAGCAAAATGGTCAGTTACAAAGCTCACAGAGCTGCAGAAGTATAGGCAGATCACTGGGTGCTAGGAACTTGCTCAGAAGGTTGTGTTATACCAGGGCTAGCCAATGTGGCACCCTCCTGATGCCATTGGACTACAACTCGTCTCATCATCCCCAGTCAGCATGGTCATTGGGCAGGATGATGGGACTTAACATTCAACAACATTGGATGGGCACCGTTGGCTAACCCTGCCTTTTACCCTTTGCAGCCCAAGCTCCAACTCCTCAGAGCAGGCTGAAGTAAAAATCTTCAACCTGACAGCTGTTGCTTTGGCACCTTTCCTTTACAGGTGTGCCATCTGTTGTTGGACTGACTCCAACCTCTAACAGCCCCAGCCATGTTCCGGGATGATGGGAGTTGTGGTCCCTTCATTATGTCCTCCTCCTCCATAGTATGTTTTCTGCACTGGTAGGCAGATCTTAGGAAAGTGACTTGCATGATGGACCTTGAATGCTCAGGACAGGAGGCTGGGTTTAGGAGGAGCTGATAGATAGATAGATATTTATTACAGCTTTAAGCCCATATAAACAAACAAAACAAAACAAAACCATAACAGAACCAGACAAAACCATTACAAAATCACAAGGCCATTTACAAAATACATCATAAAACGCATCACAGCGATTTGGGGAGACAAAGAATATACAAGAGAGTCAAATTTTCAATTAAGATTAATATGAATAAAAACTTTCAGAAATCAAACAGCATTCCAGAACGTCTCTTATGCGAGAGAACTGAGGTTAAAAACCTTGCAGCCTGCAAGGTTCTATGGGGATCCGTGTCTTGCAGCACGTATGCAAGGTGAGACTCAACTGGCTTATCAGCTAGAATTCTGGATTATCGGGTTCAATATACTAACCCGAGCCGCTCTATACATGGAGCAATTGAACATTATATTCTGGAGGGATTCAGCTGACTTGTTGTCACGACCACACAAAACAGAGACTTGGCCCTTGGTAAATCCGTGTCTCAGCACATCTGATGGAAAAACATTAAACCTCGCTTTAATAAAAGCAAATCCGTGTGACGCCACGGAAAGGGAGGTTAGATAAGATGGAACCTGGTGAATAGGGGGTAATGCCAATGTTCATCAGTGAACAGACCCCCCCCCCCCCGCTCATCAGAAGATTTTGTTGTAGCTTCACATAATCCAGTCTTTGTTTAATAAGTCTTTTTGCTACAGCAAGATCTAACTTTAGGAATAGGAGGAGCTGTATCTCAGGCCCCAGTTCAAGAGTTTCTGGTTCCAGGCAGCCAATTCCACTTGCTTCTCTGCTGGGGGTGCAGGCAAGGCAGACTTGACCAGTTCCTTCCACTGCAATCCTGACTCCTGGCTGCTGCACAAAACTGGCAAATGCCCTATTTAGTAGTTCATAATGTAGTCAATGTTTATGATGTTTTACCATCCTGGGGAAAACAAAAAAATGCCACCATGTGCACAGCCACCTACTCAGCCACATGCCGACTCATATATGCACACAGGCTGCATGAGGTGGTCCAGGAAGTAAAAGGAGATGGACGGTGGTGGATCTGCTGCCAGCAAGTGGATCCACCACCTGAGGCAGTTGACGAACTCCACCTAATGGATGGGCTGGCCCTGGGCAGTATCGGATCAGCAGATTCCATCCCTCCATCCACACACATGCATCACCGAATGCATTTCAAGCAGTCGAATAGGGATTTAATATTTAAAAGATCCTGGCTTAGGGAAATTGGTTTAATTGCCTTTGTATCTCTTAGGGGACAGCTTCAAGGACTGATAAATAAATTTCAAGCATGCTTTGAGAATGTATCAAGGGAAAGTGTTTAGATTGCTCTTTTCATGAAAACTGCTCGATAAAAAGCGGTGTTGGCAATAACCTCAAACAGGGAACCAATCTGTGCAGCCATCTTTTTTGGGTGGGCTTCTGTGGTAGTTTACAGCTGGTTTTGATCCCCCTTTTAGTTGTGGTGACTTGCTTGCTTCTTTTGAGTTTCTTTCAGATTTATGAAGCTTCCATCTCACCCATCAGCGATTTGTACTGAACTTTTCAAAACTCCCATTGTTCCGCTGACACAGCCTATGACGAATGCCAAAACTGTTCATTAGCCATGCTTGTCAGCAAAAAAAAAATCTGTGTACCGTTTACCACATTCAATCTAAGGGAGTTTTCTGGGGTTAAATGTAGAGTTGTCAACTTACCAGAAAATACTATATTGGACCATTCTAATGCCTTCTGTAGCAGACTGATGTAAAAACATTCACCTGCTGGTTTATACATAACATATGGAGATAGGCATTACCATCAGCATAAGCCTGCATGTCAGGCTATGGTTGAAAAGTTCATACAGAAAAGTTGGCAACCTTCATCTGAGTGAGTTTTGAGAAGGGATTTGAGGGAAGCGAGATGGAAATAGAGGTAGCAACACTAAGGGGTGGTGGGACCTCAGGTATAAGGGGGAGCAAGGAAGTCATGGAGTACTTTTTACCACTGTGCTAACCTGCCCTACATCCCAGGGATCTGGGAGGAACATTAAGACAAAAGGTTACAGTTTCTAGATCTGAATGAGCACTTTATATGTTGGGAATTAGTTCCTGGTGTCAGGGGCGTATCAACAGGTTAGGAAAACTGCCCCCCTCCCAGGTGCAGGACTGGGGTGAGGTGCAAAAACCACCCCAGAAATCTGTCTCCAGTCTTCTCTTTCTTTTTGTCCCTCCTTGAGACCTTGCGGGAGATGGGCATAAAAGGGGACCAAAAAAAAAAAGGTGTGGAAACCTCTATCTCATGGAGATTGCTAAGATAATAATAAATAATAATAATAATAATAATAATAATAATAATAATATTTTTATTTATACCCCGCCCTCCCCAGTCAAAACCAGGCTCAGGGCGGCTAACACCAATAAAATTACAATAAGACATAAAAGAAAAGAAAACAATTAATTAAAATACAGATTAAAATACAATTTTAACATTTAAAATGCAGCCTCATTTTAAGTAGTCCATAAATCAAAACCATGAGGGAGGAAAACACAGGGGTCAGACTGAATCCAACCCAAAGGCCAGGCGGAACAGCTCTGTCTTGCAGGCCCTGTGGAAAGATGACAAATCCCATAGGGCCCTGGTCTCCTGTGAAAGAGCGTTCCGCCAAGTTGGGCCCAATACTGAAAAGGCCCTGGCCCTAGTTGAGGCCAATCTAGCCACCTTATGGCTCGGGATCTCCAGAATATTGTTGTTTGTGGACCTTAAGGTCCTCCACGGGGCATACCAGGAGAGGATGCTCTCCTCACCCCCCCCCTTGCCCTCAAGGGTGTCCAACTGCCTATGGCGCAGCGGATCCATTGTTTGGAAAGGGGGAGCAGGGCAAGGGGCTGGTGGGGTGGGAAGCAGGCACAGCTACTCTCCCTGCACCTCTGTGTCTGAGTGGCTGTGAGTGGGCATTGATCCCAGAGAGAGTTTAAGTTATTGCTGTGGAGGTGGCCATTCACAGTTACTGCTGCTGCTCTCTCCTAAAGAAAGGTCCCAGTCTCGTTTGCAAGGGGTGGCAGAGAAAGGGAAAGAACAGTCAGAAAACCTGGAGAGGGGAAGGTTGGAGGCTGCGCTCCAAGCAAAGTTGAAAACATGCAAGTTTTGTTGCTGTTGGCTCCTTGTTTTGCTGTTAAATCGGAGGAAGGGATACTGGTCCTTGCCAAGGGAGCAAGGGACCCTCAGTATGCCTCTACCTGGGGTACAGCAACAGAAATCAAATCAGCTGCTGCAGGTCGCAGTAAACCTTCAATATTCTAAAGGATGAAGCTAGCAGTGGACAGTCACATTTGCTGCAATATATTAAAAAGAAACAATAAATCACATGAAGTCCGCCACAGAAGGTAATATATGGCCATTGTTGCTATGGAAATCCAGCAGCCAGTAGGAAACAGAGATTGTAAGCCACTCTTAACAATCAACACTAATAATACTCCAAGAAGACCTCAAGCCGATTCCATCCCCCCTAATATCACCCTGCCACATAGTAATTGTATTTGCTTAAAGTTCTGAGCATATTAGAAAAATGAATTAAGTACAAGTAAAAAGTTTGGCCTTTTCGTCGCTGTATAGAAAGCAGAGGTGACATGCAATAATCTGTTTTAAAGAGAAGAAAGAAAAGGAAGGTTTCGGTAGCTAAAACTGACAAGTATTGCCATCATCAAAACTTTGTCTTGGCCCTTGCTTTGTGTAACCAGCTATGAAATCCCAAATTTTATACAGACCAGCTGAGGAGAGGAGTGCTGTCTGCCTGTGTATGCTGAGGTTTGTATCTAAAGTAATACTAAGTATTGTTCCATTAGTATACGGAAACAACCTTGTCCAATGGAACTTTCCCCTTCTCCTCCCCCTAAATCTGTTTGGGGTCCCCCCGGCAACCCTCTGGAGCAAATTTAGGATGGAGAACATGAGGTTGGAGAACAGAGAACATCCTCGTGTAAAGCAGCCCAGGTGCTGTGATCACAAAAGGGCCCATCTGCATGGCAGCTTTCCTTACTTTTGCACAGGTAAACAAGTTGCAAAGTTGGATTCTTCCATTAAGCAAGGTATCCCGTTCTTCATAAATTCCCCATATTATATCATGAAGTTCTGTAGGCTGGGAGGAGTGTAAGGCACACATTCCCCTCTATGGTGCAGAAATAGAACTCAATTCAAAACTGCAGAGTAGCTTATCCGTGACACTCCGCTCTTTCTGTTGTAGCACACAATATAATTGTGTTTGCTTCCTTGACAGTGTTGCCGTAGAAACATAATCAACCAAGGGACAACAAGGAAGGACAACAGGGAGTGGAGAAAGTGCATAAGATAGTAGACAGTAATAATACTGATTCAGATTTGTCCACACTTACCTTATTTAAAATAAAAATTATGTATTTTCTTGCTTGTGAACAAGGCATACGGACCTCCCACCCACCTGTATGTCTATCTGTTGTGTCCATGGCCAAGTGACTTGGGAAATCAGCCGTTCTGGTCCAAGACATTTTGCTGCCTGAAGCTTAGTGGCACGGCCTGGTAAGCGGACAGATTCTGGAAATTCTGATTTCTTGTAAGGAGGTGAAAGAGAATGCTTGCTTGTTAGTAAGCAACTGCCAATTCCACCCACCATAGCCATTGCAATGCGTGAATCTTGCCCATAGCCATTGCAAGGTGGGTGTGAACCACCAACCTTCTGGTTAATGGACACATTGCACCAAGGGATGGAGTGCAGTATAGAATTTTTTAAATAATAATAATAATAATAATAATAATAATAATAATAATAATAATAATATCCATCTAGCTATTCCTCTTCTGGAAGTGCTGATTCCCAAAATAAGAAGTAATCAATACACGGGTATTGTTATAAAATTGTGGGGTCGGTTTGGATGATGCCTGTGGTTCCCAACCAAGCCTATGGTTTTCTATTTGTCGGAGGGGAGTTGGTAGTAGAAAGAACTGCTAACTGGTCAGGGTAGTCTCTTTGTTAAGGTAATAGGCCTGGACAAGTCTGTTAGGCATCCATTTACATGTCCAAAGAGTTGGCCAAGAACAGGTGGGTTGCCATAGAGACAGCAGGCTGGTGATACTCTTTCAGGAGGGGGCAATCCCCCCTTCCCTGTTTGAAGCCATGTAATCTTATGTGCAGGAGGCCAGGAGCTAGTGTTTGTTTAATCTGGTCTGAAGCTGAGGGCTGGAAAGAGACACAGAGAATGGACTTATTCTCTGTGATGAATCCAAAGCTATGGCTTTGGGGACTCCCCCTTAGAAACTTAACAGGGAAGCAAGATCTGTTGTAGTCCTAATGCTGTGAGTCCTTCCAGGGCCGGCTCTAAGGCAAGGCTGGGTGGCGCAGGGCGCCGGGCTGCTAGGGGGGTGCCGCACGGTGCGCAGCGCCCACCACACACTCGCAGCGAGAAACGGGGGGCGCCAGGCGCCCAACATGCTTAAGACGGCCCTGAGTCCTTCCATCTTATACTCAGATTGCATATATATGAAAATTAAATTTTATAACATATAGACACTGTAGCATAGCTGCCAAGTTTTCCCTTTTCTCGCGAGGAAGCCTATTCAGCATAAGGGAATTTCCCTTAAAAAAGGGGAGAACTTGACAGCTATGCACTGTGGTCTCCAGTGATCTTCATTCCAAGCCTTTGGCAAAATGCAGGAAATCCTGAAGTCACTTGCTGCTCAGAGATTGGGGCATGCACAACAGTATGAAAACACATGCCCCATTGAGCAAGCATGATTTGCAGTCTCCTGTATTGTTGCCCAGGTTTTCTTATCCCAACAACAAATGAACAGAATGTAATGACATCATAGTGCAATGTAGCCTATCGAGCTTGCTTATGTGATGACATCACTAAGTGAGTCTTTTGCTCTTGCTGCAAATGCGACCTTGCTGCCCCAGTAACAGGGACATTCCTGTTATTGCCAAGTTGTACTGTAGCAGTTTCGTTGTAATCAGAATAGCAAGATAGGCAGTGTGTTGGCCTGGGCAGCAAAAATGTGTTCCCTTCCCAAAAGGTTTTCTGTTTCTAGGAGGGAGAAAAATGTAGTGATGGATGGGAAGTTCTCTTCAGCTATATCCCTGACTGGGATGACAATTACATGTGCCTTAAGAGAACACAGGAAAAGAAAGAGCCTATTTTTCAAATGAAGACGAAAGAAATATTCTTGAGAACATTAGAAATATGACAGGGTATGACTTACTAGTAGACCTGTTGGTGATATTATGTTAGTCAGGTGAAAGTTTTTAGAGGAAGAAAGTGCTCATTGAGCTCCTGATGGTTGGCAGAATGGCTATAAGTCATGAAAGGGATACATCCTCTGTAAAAGAATAGCTATTTATAAGCATGGGATATGGCATTGTATGATTTAGCTAACCTAAATCATTAAGGTGAGAAAAGGAAGGCCACAAAAGGAAAATCACGTTAGTGAGAAATTATCCATTTTTATAATGGAACTCTAGGATTTAAGACAGCAAACACCTTTTGCATTATTAGGAGTATGATAAAGTACAGCAAGGTTGTCTAGGTTTTTTTTTTTAAAAAAAATCATGCTTTAAAATGGTTTAAAAGATAGGGCATCTATCTGATTAATTATAGAATTCTTAAAGGTAAAATTTGGATGATAGAAAGCTGAATCAATGAGCAAAGCTGTATTTGGATAAATGTAGACAAAGTAAGTGTAGATATTTATGGGGAAAGGACACTGCCTAGTTTTTAGAATTGTTTCTTGGTACACATAGTCATTTGTGTACAACTTCCTTTCCTCAATGAATTTCTGAATCTGCAGTACTGTTTGTGGGGAGCAGAGATAAAGCAATGCACTGATTTTTACAAGCGATGAACAATTCATTCAGCAGTCAGCACCAATGTTTCAAGTAGGAAGGGGCTTCAGCTCCTTGCCCGCCATACTGGAGCAAGTGAGCAACCAAGGAATAAACATGTGAGAATCTTTCCCATAGCAGAGTGAGAGGGGCTTTGAGCAACTTCCCCCTCCTCTTACTGGGGGACTTTGGCCTTGCTTAAGGAAGACAGGAACAGATTGGCCATTGTTCCAACATCAGGATGGGCAGAACATGGAAATGCATTCATTGAAGACATACCTCAGCTCAGGGCAGGATGGACCAACACATATGTTTAGAAGTTAAAAGAGATCTTTGATCAAAAGAGTGACAAATCTCTTTTTTGCAGCACAGACTTTTCCTGCACTACTGTATTGCTTTGGTTGTTATAAACATCTTAATTCTTAAAGTTGTTGGTTTGAACTGAGCTTTTTTTCTCCCCCTTCGAAAGACGTACATCCTCAAGCATTTTGGGGGCCCCAAAACTTGAGATACTAGCCTGATTACTGGTTGATACACCTTTGCTTGATTCCTGGGTGGAGGTTTGTGTGTTATATGTGGTGACTCATTATCGTCCTGAATAAGAAAGCCGTGCTGGAGAGGAATGTCTCTTGAAGAAATGGTGCCAGGTTCTGTGTTTAAAACAAAAATAAAAATGCCTATGAAGCAGCTACCATTCTCCTCTCACCCCAATGTCTCCTGTTATATTTCAGTTTCACTACAACTTTTTTCATCATTCTAAACCTTAAAGCCACAGGAGCCCACGTTGCATTTCAGTCTCTGCAATGCTATAGCTTTCACTCAAGGGAGCAAAACGCCTGTTGTTTGAAAACAGACTTGTCTTGTGTGTCCTCATCTCCTTCTAAGATGAGCAGCTTCAAAGAGCTTGCTAAGAGTGTAGCAGCTACTCCGACTGAGACCAAAAGGAATAAAAGAAAAATATTGTTGGCTCCAGGCATTGCAGGATCTTTAAAAGCCAGGAATATTTCCAAGCTCATTCTAAAGTAATGAAAGAGAAATGGGGCAGAAATGCAAATTATTTTCCCCCAACTGTTTCTCTTCCTGTGAGTTGCATTACTGTAAGCTCAGGCACCAGGGAATAAATGGTCCTAATAGCGTTTCCAACAGAGAGAGAAAATCACAAGCACACCTCTCTTTTCACGCTGACTCAGACACCATAAAATTGTCATTATTTGGGACCTGGGAATGTCACAGTCTTTCATTCTTCTCTGTTGTAAACATATGGCAGAGAAAACAGTCCTGTTCTCCAGCTCCACTGTGAAGGACTGGGGTGGGGGGGGCAGGAATCTGCTATATCCTAAGCCCACTTAGCGCAGGACAACCTCATGACATCTTCCTACAGCACAACATAAATGACACCACTGCATAATGTACTGCAGGTGGGATACTCACCAGGGCCTCCCTGGCAGATCTAAATTTCATGTATGCAGGTCCCAAAATCATTCAGCACTTTATAAGTCATCTGTAAAGTCTTGAGTTCAGTCCAGAAATGTACTGGTAGCCCATGCAAGTCTGTAAGCACAAGTGTATGTATTATGGCTCTGGGCAGGAGCTCAAAAGGCAACCCGCTGCATTCTGCAGTAGCTGTGCTTTTGGAGTCATTTTCAAGGGCTGCTGTACACTGAGAGACTAGGGACACGGGTGGTGGTGTGGTCTAAACCACCGAGTCTCATGTGCTTGCCGATCAGAAGGTCGGCAGTTCAAATCTGTGTGATGGGGTGAGCTCCTGTCGCTTCGTCCCAGCTCCTGCCAACCTAGCAGTTCGAAAGCATACCAGTGCAGGTAGATAAATAGGTACCACTGCGGCGGGAAGGTAAACGGCATTTCTGTGCACTCTGGGACTCGGCATGTTGTTCTGTGCACTAGAAATGGTTTAGTCCACATGACTTGGAAAAGCTGTCTGCAGTCAAAAGCCGTCTCCTTCGGCCTAAAATCAGAGCTAAGCGCTGGATCCCATAGTCAAATTTGACTGGACTTAACTGTCCAGGAGTCCTTTACCTTACCTTTACCTTTACACTGAGAGCTTTAGAATCATTTACCAGAAGTTACCAAAGCATTTACCAGAAGTTACTCCAGACTCTGGGTGTAATGGTCTGTGGTTATGTAGCACCTTTACATGGCAATGTGTCTTACTTTGTAACCCAGCCCAGTTTCATTCTACTGTGATCCTTAACCTCTGGACCCACCCTGATAGCACCACTGATCCTGTGTTCCCTCCTTTCTGTTACTGCCATGCCTAACAGCTCATAGGCGCTGAATTGCCTTTTCTGTACTGATCAGAGACAACAGGACAAACCCAGCCCCGGTGGTCCTCTGCCTTAGGAGGAAATATAGGTTGCTGGATCCAGGGAGGGGGCTTCCTCTTGAGTAGCAACCGTGACGTCCAGGTCTTTCTTCTACAGTGGCACCTGCTTCCGAAACATTTGAAAACCAAGGCATGGCTTCCCATTGGTTGCAAGAGCTTCTTGCACTCAGCAGAAGCTGTGTCACACGTTCGGGTTTTGGAAAAGGTTTGAAAATGGAAGCATTTACTTCCAGGTTTTCAGCGTTTGAGAACCGAAATGTTTGACAATGGAGGTATTTGGGAACCGAGGTTCCACTGTATCTGCAAAATGTCTGAAATGTTTTCTTTTCAAGGAGAAAGAAAGAAATGTATTTTGAAACACTGATAATTTTGAAGGGCTTGCATTATGCAAAACTATTGATACCTTCTGCCCTGTTGAGAAGGCCTGTTGGCAGCGTTCAGATATAACGGTTTCTTTTCTAACAAGGTGCAGCATACAAAGCAAAAATTGTTATTCTGCTGTGAATCATTGCTCAACTCCATAATGATTGCTGGTACTGTACAGGGTAAAACTACAAAGATTGACTTCAGTTTATGGCGATTTGAATTCCTTGAACTAGATTTGCAAGGTCAGTTTAGCATTTCATAGAGGGATGCCTTCCAATTAACTTTTGATAATGAAAGAATTTTCATGTTGTACCTTTTTTATAGCCCAACTGTGGAAGAATAAATGGACAATAACCTACTTGCTGAAAAGCTGTTACAGGAACTGATCTAGCGCTTTTGAATTTTAGTTAAAATCTGGGTGAAAGCAGGAAGAGGAAAACTCCAGGTCCCTCTTCAAATTACTTTTTTTTTTAATGGTAAGCTCACAAAATGTGACAGGCAACCGTGAATATGAGAGCAAAATTCTAAATGGAATGGAGAACAAACAAAAATATAGGAATGAAATAAAATCAAGTAGATATTCATTCAGACTCAAAATGAATATGTTGGGGCAGTATTGGTTGACCTTGAGCAGTTTATGTTATAAATAAAAAATAAATAAATCTTCATTCAACACTAGTAAAAATGTTCATTGTTGCCGTGCTACCAGAGAAGCAACATTCTCTACCCAAATAACACTGCATGAAACAAGACAGAAAATGGCTTTGAGAAATAATGGCTTCAGGACATAGTCCAAGGGCTCATGGTGCAGCCACTTTGCTGAAGCTAAACAGGTCTGGGCTTGGTGGGCACCTGGATAGAGACTGCCTGGGAACCCCATAGACAGGCTATAAATGTACATTATAAATAGTTGGTACTACAGCATCCTATAATCCCATTTCCAGATGAAGCAAAGGTTGTTCTTCAACAGTAACGTTCTCTTGAGGCAGTGAAATCCTTGTTAAGTATAAATAAGAAGTTACTCTTGTTAGTCAGTTTGGTTAGAAAGAAGCAAAAAAAAATTCTTATAGAAGCGGTATAGCTCCTGTGCTTTCAACCATCTGCCAGGGTTGTGGTTGTTGTTGGGGTTTTTTTGGGGGGGGGTAGTGGATCAAAAATATTTCAGAAGAGAGGAGTCCTTCTGTTAGATACCATGGAAGGTTAAACTGCAAGAAATAATATGAAAAATGGCCTCTGCCATCTTTGAAGCTAATAAAATGGCTGCTTGGCGTGTGATGTGAAAAACCCCTTATGTTCTCATCTCCATTAGTCTGAACTTCACTGGTATTCTCCACTGAATTATCAGCCACTACAATCTGAAGCAGTGAGTTCAGAAAGCTATGCACACAAACAGGGAAGGGGAGAGAGAGAGAGAGAGAGAGAGAGAGAGAGAGAGAGAGAGAGAGAGAGAGAGAGAGAGAGAAATGGTCTCAAATTCAACCTGGCTAATGAAAGTGCTGCAGGGACCTTAGATAAAGAGCATTATAGTTACTCATCATTACCCATTTTTAATGGCTGAGCTATGCCAGACTTAGAGAAAACCACTTTGTGTAATAGGACAGCTCACAATAAGGTTGCGAAAACAGCCCATTGGCTGAACAGACGATGAGCATCTAAACCCTGATCTGGAGAGGAGATGATTGCATTCTCATTGGGAGGAAACAATTCTGTAATTTGTTAGTGCAGAACATTAGGCTAGGCTAGGCAGAGAGCAGTGGAAATGTTCCAATGCTTTCATCAGTATCCTCGTCAACATAAGGCTCCTCAAAGGCTTCTGAGTTCCTGATGTTCATTCTTGACGATGCATATTAAAAGGCTGCAGAAGCGAGTCATCGTTTGGACAATACACTATACTGTAGGTCCCTGGTTTCACAGCCCGAGCAAAGGAAGGTCTATCAGTATGGACACACTTAAATCTCTAGAGGGATTAAAGGGACCTGCTGTTTGACAAAAGAAACATACTGTGATATCCAATGGTTTTCTGCTAGAATGCCGGGGCATGTCTCTTTGTTTTGGTTTTCCCTTTATGAAGGGAATAGCCAAGGAAGAATAAGAAATCAGAGCTGTCACGGGGCAAATTGGTGCCTCTGACAAACTGAGTGACAGATACCACTAGGCTTTGGTTACATGACAGATTGTATCCTATGGGGCCACTCAGCAGTAGGGGCAGGGGAGCAATTTTTGACAATTCCTCCTCACTCGGTTGCATCCCTCCCAGCCTCATAATCTGCTCAAGAGGTTTAGAAAACCCTGCAGAGTTACTATTCTCATTATGTTCTGCCTCTTGGAAGAAGAAACTGCACCGTTATATTCCATCAAAGTTATTTACTGCATATCTTTTGCTTTTCCACTGAAACACTGGCAAGACCATTTTGGAAAGGGAGGGGTAAAATGCGAGGGGGGGACGACAAATGGTGGCAAAATGGAATTTAAATGAAAATATTAAAAATGGACAATTAGGTTGTGTTCAGTGTGTTTGATAAAACCCGGCTTTCCCTCCCTGCTGGAACACATGCAGGCAGTTCAATGGAGTATATAGTGAACTGGAGGTCTGTGTACACTGCTGTGCTCCCATTCAGCCCTCCTCCTCCAGCTGAAAAACTAAGTTGTTTTTGTCTCGTAGCTCAAGTAAATTGATTGAATAGAAGCAGAAGGCTGGATAGGGATTATAGCATTGCATTTGACTGATAAGCCAATGTCACATTGTTGGCCAGACAGCCATAACCTCTTCACTGAGGTAGCTATGACTGTTCACAGAAAACTAACACAACAGCTTCAATTCAGATTCTGCTGCCCTAGAATACCTGTCCTGTCCTGAAGAAATGGGGAATCCTAGACCTGTAGTGTTTGACTGGGTACTGTGCTGGCTCTCTTGACCAAACAAGTGAGTTGTGAGCTACCCTCTTTGTACCAAGATTCACACAATGACAAACAAGGATAAATTATCACAATAAAAATATAGGGAAGTTGACCATCTGAACAGCATAGGATAGCATCTTAAAAGTAACTAGACTCTCAAAAGTGGTGTACCAGCTGAGTAATATTCCAGTTGCTTTGAGTAGTCAGAGAAGCTACATACCATATTTTTCCGTGTATAAGACTAAGTAACTTGAAGCAACTACTGGATATTAAGCAAATTATTTTGAAAGCATCATTCCATATTTAAAGTTGAATGGCTTGCCTTAATGTTTCACTTTGTTACAATTGTCATTGAATGCTGATTCACTACTGCAGTTTTTACAAATCAGATTACAATGTATCTATATTATATTACATCTGGTAGCATATAATATTTATTTAAGTGGACATGATACAGTTTTGAGGCTGACTCTTTCTTCTGCATCTGCGTCCTTACGTCCATTCCTGATATTTCACCACAACTTCTGAACCAAAAAATAGATGGTAAAGCTAGAATACCAAACCTTCCATTTTTTGTATTAATATATACCAGCAAACATTTTATCAGTTGAGAATATGCACATTTAAGAGACAAGAGTTAATTTTCTTTTGGGGCAAAACAAAACAAAACAAAACCCGTAGGCAATAAATGAAGTTTAAAAATCCCAAGTCAATTACAATGTAATAACCCTTTTCTTTAGTTAAACGTGGCTAAACAAGCAAATAGCACGATCCACGCAAAATAATACCGGTTTGACATAATTTACAGAGTACTTATGCTTAAAGATCAAAACGTACACAAATCTTTATTTAATCACAAGACAAATGAGTCATCCGTGTAGCAAATTAATCATGACTGAACAACTGGTTATAGAATAATTACAATTCATGATTAGAAATAATGATATTACCATAATTTAAATTGCTCTGGAAAGGACATTTGCTCACATAATTTATGGGATGGAAACTTGATTGAAGGGAGAGTTCCTCTCTACGGTTCTTGAGAAAGAAGTTCTATTTATTTCAATCACTTGCGCCGCCAAAGAAATTAGAAAACGTGATAAAGAAAATGTAGCTAATGTACAAAACCATTTTATAAAACCAGTGTAAGGTATCTTTTGGTTAAAAGATTTTGTTTACTGTGTTATATACATGCCAAGTGTATTTCCCACTATACATGCTTATGTATATCAATTGTTTCTATACAAAAATACAACAGCTGTTTGGGGTTGTTAGAAGATTGTGCTCTTTAGTCTAAACTGCATTGTACAAATGCAAATACAATCATGAGTGACCCTACGCCAAAGGATAAATGGACATAAATCTGACATCAGGAATTACAAGACAGAGAAACCAGTAGGAGAACACTTCAATCTCCCAGGACATTCTATACAAGATCTCAAAGTAGCTGTCTTACTACAAAAGAATTTCAGAAATGGACTGGAAAGAGAAGTTGCTGAATTGCAACTTATCACCAAGCTTAAAACCATGGAGAGACCTGGTTTGAGCAGAGACGTTGGATTCTTATCTCATTATACATGATAAAGCGATCTTCATGCAAGACCATTTGCAGTCGTTTACAGTCGTCAACAGCTATCAGTCAGTCAATCACCCATTTCCACCCCTCCCCACCCTTTTTCTACATATAAGCGTCTGGGGACTTCTATTTCAGTGTATCTGAAGAAGTGTGCATGCACACGAAAGCTCATACCAAAATAAAAAACTTAGTTGGTCTTTAAGGTGCTACTGAAGGTTTTTTGTTTGTTTGTTTCGACTACGTCAGTCCAACACTGCTACCTACCTGTAGCTACCAGATTTGTAGAAGACATCTGAAGGCAGCCCTGTTTAGGGAGGCTTTTAATGTTTAATAGATTATTTTATTTCATTTTTCTGTTGGAAGCCGCCCAGAGTGACTGGGGAAACCCAGCCAGATGGGCGGGGTATAAATAACAACAACAACAACAACAACAACAACAACAACAACAACCAAAAATTAATTATATTAGGGGAGTGGCTTGCAAAAAAATGTCTATATCCATCAAAACTGTATATAAAAACGTTTATATTGGGAGAAAATCACATTTGAAATGCTAATAAACTATCATGGATTCATTCTTCAATTATATTTACCTTTAATGATATTTGTCATGATTCCTTCTGTAGAAGGGAAACATATTTTTCTCTAAATTAAAAGAACAAAGGATTCCAACCAACAGACAAAAACTGATTATTTCATCTGAGCCAGGGCATATCATATTTGCAATGCATGACTCAGTCCTGAAAATGTGAAGTAATAATCTCTGCTCAAGTGCAGAGTATATCACACCAGACTAATCATAATCAGCCTCTGTTACGTCTGACAATATATTCCAGGTTTGGGGAAGGATGTGGAGTCAGTTATTGACAGGCATCGAGCTCAAACTTTTCATTTTAGAAATTCACTGACAAACTTACCAAAAAAAACAAGCTAGCTATAATAGAGATAGCATTCTCCTTCATTCAGTATATTCTAAATGTAAGCCAGGGAGGGGCTTGTTGGGAAAAGATCCACACACCTTTTCTGGAATTGCAGGTGACTCGGATCAGCCTGCCCTGCCTCACCCAGCAGTGGTTGCAGCTTTTAATGAGTGAATGCAGGTAAACGGTTAATACAGAGTTTGTTGCAACACATAAATAAATACATGCAAGATGATGATGATGATGATGATTTATTTTTATACCCCACCCATCTGACTGGGTTTCCCCAGCCACTCTGGGCAGCTTCCAACAAAATATTAAAATTCAATAGTCCATCAAACATTAAAAGCTTCCCTAAACAGGGCTGCCTTCAGATGTCTTCTAAAAGTCTGGTAGTTGTTTTTCTCTTTGACATCTGATGGGAGGGCATTCCACTGGGAGGGTGCCACAACCAAGAAGGCCCTCTGCCTGGTTCCCTGTAACTTGGCTTCTCGCATTGAGGGAACCACCAGAAGGCCCTCGGCGCTGGACCTCAGTGTCCGGGCAGAACGATGGGTGTGGAGATGCTCCATCAGGTATACTTAAGTAAAAAAATAGATATTTTTTAAAGAAGGAGTCTCATTGTTACTTGCTCTCTAGCAAGGGTAAGGTTTGACCCCCCCCCCAAGTTCCTAATGTAGATCTTCACTCACCCTTTTTTCCCTAGTGGGGAGCTGGGTGTGGACGCCATTTTCCCTAGTGGGGGTATGACTGCTATTGTGGGCAGTCGCCCCTGTGTTGCTTTGTCAGTCTATGTATCTAATTCTTGCAAGTTCATGCAGTAGTTTGGTCCTCAAACTGTAGGGTTTCACACAGTATATCAAGAACATAACACAAGAAGCCCCATCTAGTCCAACATCCTGTTCTCACAGTTGCCAACCTGATAAACGCCATTTCCAGCTCTTCAATAGATCCCATCAACGGTGTCTCTGAAAATTTTTACACATCACTTGGGAAGACAGGCGAACTAATATCAGTGTACTGGAAGGAGCAAAGATCAACTGTGTCGAAGCAATGATACTTCAACATCAACTTCATTGGACTGGTCATGTTGTGCGGATGCCTGATTATCGTCTTCCAAAGAAACTACTCTACTTCAAACTTTGAAATGGTAAGCGTAATGCTGGTGGTCAACAAAAGAGGTTCAAAGACTCTCTTAAGGCAAATCTTTAAAAATGTAGTATAAACACCAGCAATTGGGAAACACTGGCCTGCGAGCGCTCCAATTGGAGAGCAGCCTTTACCAAAGGTGTCATGGGCTTTAAAGACGCTCAAACTCAGGATGAAAGGGAGAAACATGCTAAGAGGAAGGCATGCTTGGCAAACCCTCACCATGATCAACTCCCGCCTAGAAACCTATGTCTCCACTGTGGAAGGACATATGGATCCAGAATTGGCTTCCACAGTTGCTTACGGACTCACTGTTAAAACTGTGTTTATGGAAGACAATCTTACTTGGCTGCGAGTGATCGCCAAAGAAGATCTGCTAGAATTATCTTGCTTAGTTCTGTGGTAAATATAGCCGCAAAACTGCTACAACATGTGTACAGTTCTTTCTCCGACCTAAGATAAAATTACAGTATGTATTTTCTTCATCTCTCTCATTGTATGTATGTATGTATGTATGTATGTATGTATGTATGTATGTGTATGCATTTGTATGTATGAGTATGACAAAGCAGGTTCTACCCTTAAACTAGAACATGGGTTGCGGAAGGGTTAACAAGATATCCCAGGGTTGGAGAAGCGGGTCAGTTTGGATGGCCACATGTGTGATTGGTGGGTTGAGCTGTTGCTGGGGATTTTAGCATGTAGCAAATGATTGATTGACAGCTTCTGCACTTAAATATGCATAGCGAGCAGACTTTTCCCCACTTTTGCTGCTCGCAACGAATCTCCCGCCCGCCCTCCTCTAATTTTAGGTGTTCTGCGCCTGTCATGGGGTCACCTGTTTTGGATCAGGGGCCTGGTAGGAATTTTGCCACTTAGCTGATTGGCTGGTGCCAGGTGGTTTTTGCCTACTACGCTGCAATAAATCACAACTTGTAAGGTTGGCGGTTAGGCATTGGTTCAAATTGGATGGTGGAGGGGTACGGGTTTTGTCTCTGCCTGCCCCTCATTGTTGCTGCTGCCTTTAGGGGTATTCCGTTAAAGGAATCCTGGGGCTCTGCATGTTTGTCTGTTTATCCCCGTTAGGGGCCAGGGCTGCGCATGAGCCTCGGGGAGCATCTGAGGGATGAGGTCAAGGGCTTGGGCCCCTGCCCCGATCTCTCCCAGAGGGTGCTCACCTACTGACTCCCCTACTAGGCTAGCGGGAGTCAGATCTGTCCCAGGCGGGGGACAGATGGCTGGAACCAATGCCTAAGCAACCACTCATATCAGTCGTATTTAAATAAAGTTGTGGCCAAAATTAATGCCAAAAACCTCAAACTTAAATATTTGTGATGTGTGAGTTATTGGGCGGATATATTGGTACCTCGGCACGCAAGCAGAGTTGAATCCACAACTGTGTTTATTACTATGAAATAAGTCCTCTCTGCAGCATTTGTATGCTTTACTTTCTAGTTCATTTTCAGTAACTGATGAGACACTTCAGAGCCAAAGAAAACATCTGCTTTTGCCTTTTTAAAATTCATAACGTTTTAATTTTAATCAGCCTATTTTGGAAGAAAAAGGCAGGGGAAGCAATATAACCCAAAAAGTGCCTTTACAAATCTCTTCCCAAATTGCTTTATAGATTGGTTTAACTTTATGACACAATTTCATTGCGCTGCTACGTTGACATACAACCATCTGTAGCCCAAAGCTGCTGATTCCAGTTCAGGTGGGGATATTATTTATATTAGCATATTAGGGTGCCTGACAAGCATACATGCGCCTCTGTGTCTTTTAAATGAATTCTATGGATGGGGCATGGCCAAGGTTAAAACACAGTACCATAGACATTTGGGTCAAGTCCTGTGAAATCTGGAAGGGTAGGCTGAGAAACAGGGCTTACAGACACAGCTACTGAGACCATTCCCATCTATTTCAGCTTGTGCCTCTGACAAATTGAGCCCTTTACCAATCAGCTGAAATAATTCATTGTAATAAAACAGCTAGGGAGCTTGTGAATCTCAAACAGAAAAAATAATTATGCTTTTACTGAGCAAGCCACTCTTTAAAATACATGAAACAAACTTTCTATACTTATGTATACGTAGCAAAAATTATTTATAATAATAATAATAATTTATTATTTATACCCCGCTCATCTGGCTGGGTCTCCCCAGCCACTCTGGGCGGCTTCCAACAGAAATATAGAACACAGTAGTCTATTAAACATTAAAAGCCTCCCTGAACAGGGCTGCCTTCAGATGTCTTCTAAAAGTCTGGTAGTTGTTTTCCTCTTTGACATCTGTTGGGAGGGCGTTCCACAGGGCAGGCGCCACCACCGAGAAGGCCCTCTGCCTAGTTCCCTGCAACTTGGCTTCTCGCAACGAGGGAACCGCCAGAAGGCCCTCGGTGCTGGACCTCAGTGTCCGAGCAGAAGGATGGAGGTGGAGACGCTCCTTCAGGTATACTGGACTGAGGCCATTTAGGGCTATAAAAGTCAGCACCAACACTTTGAATTGTGCTCAGAAACGTACTGGGAGCCAATGTAGATCTTTCAAGACCGGTGTTATGTGGTCTCGACGGCCGCTCCCAGTCACCAGTCTAGCTGCCGCATTCTGGATTAGTTGTAGTTTCCGAGTCACCTTCAAAGGTAGCCCCACAAAGAGCGCATTGCAGTAGTCCAAGCGGGAGATAACTAGAGTATGCACCGCTCTGGCTAGACAGTCTCCAGGTAGGTAGGGTCTCAGCCTGCGTACCAGATGGAGCTGATAGACAGCTGCCCTGGACACAGAATTGACCTGCGCCTCCATGGACAGCTGTGAGTCCAAAATGACTCCCAGGCTGCGCACCTGGTCCTTCAGGGGCACAGTTACCCCATTCAGGACCAGGGAGTCCTCCACACCTGCCCGCCTCCTGTCCCCCACCCCACGAACAGTACTTCTGTCTTGTCAGGATTCAACCTCAATCTGTTAGCCGCCATCCATCCTCCAATTCATTATTTATTATAATTACATATTATACATGAATACTTAGCAAAAATATATAATTTTTATCATAGTTCTATGCTGCCCTTCCTCTGAGGATCACAGGTAGTTTACAATATAAAAAGACAAAAATACATAACATAGTAACAAACAAAAAGAGTAACCCCCCCCCCCAGTCACAGTTTAAAGGGCCATAGATGTTTAATTAGCCAAAGGGCTGGGAGAAGAGGAATGTTTTTGCCTGGAACCTAAAATAGATGTTTCATGGCTGTGGTGTTGCTTATGTATGTATCACAAACTGCAATCCTTTGCAACAAAAAAGAGGTTCAGCACCTACAGTTTGTATGTGCCCTGAAGGGGGAAAGTTTGGTATTAGCAGCAACAGTTTGGTATTAGCAGCAACAGGGCAGTCTCAAGCAGGTCGGCCGCCCTGGCACTGAGGGGCGGAGATCGCTCCGGCGCCCCCGCCCTCGCAGGGCGCATGGTTTCTGCGCGGTGCCCTGCCTACCGGCCCAGCGCACTGCAACACCGGGGGTCTACCTAGAGCCGGCCCTGAGCAGCAAGCTGGGAAAAGGGTCGGAGCCATGGCTGGTGCCTGTTTGAATCCACAGCTGCAGCTTGGGGAGAAGCAAGACCCTCTTCATCATAGGCTCAGGTTGTAAAGGTAAAGGTAAAGGGACCCCTGACCATTAGGTCCAGTCGCAGACGACTCTGGGGTTGCGGCGCTCATCTTGCTTTACTGGCCGAGGGAGCCAGTGTACAGCTTCCGGGTCATGTGGCCAGCATGACTAAGCCGCTTCTAGCGAACCAGAGCAGCACACGGAAACACCGTTTACCTTCCCACCGGAACAATACCTATTGATCTACTTGCACTTTGACGTGCTTTCGACCTGCTAGTTGGGCAGGAACAGGGACCAAGCAAGGGGAGCTCACCCCGTCGCGGGGATTCGAACCGCCGACCTTCTGATTGGCAAACTCTAGGCTCAGTGTTTTAACCCATAGCGCCACCCGCATCCCCAGCTCAGGTTGTAGATATGTGTAAATAAGCCATATTATCATAAAGACACCACAGTCTCCACGGTGCCTCATTTCCAAAAGGAATCACAGATCTTGGGTCAGTGCTTGGGCCAAAGGAGTCTCGCACCGCTCAGAGATTAGGGTGGCGTGCAACACTATCATCCAATTTGTTACACTAGATGGTAGGGGAGCAGGCAATCAGGAAACAACCAGAAATACACAAGGAAGCAGTTTTGAGCAGCATGTCTTCTGTAATACCTAGACCTGCTGCTGGAGATATATGTCACTCTTGGCTCAAATCCTTTGGGGAATATAACAACCAGGGACTTGCTATGTTCTTTTTTTCTAGTCTGGCATCTCTGTATTTCCAGTGCCATTCAAAGCCAATGCAGCAAAAGACAGGGAGTTTTCACCCATGATGCTCAAAACATGTTTTGCCCAAATCACTCCAAGTCACAATTATATTAGCAAAGAGACATGGTGATTTGGAATATTAATTCATGACTGAATCCGATTGCAGATGGGATTACCCCTCTGAAGTAGAGTTGAGAATGATTAAAATTGGCTTCCAGAACTTTAAAGACTGCCGTAGACCACTGTTTGATTGTGTTGGTATTAAAAGCAAGTCCTCCCTTCCTTCCCAGTCAGATCACATCTCCAGAAATGCATTCATTATTTTCCCACCCACCCCCCACTCCACATTTTCCATGCTCCACTTCAATATAAATATTCTCAGAAAGTCTTACAGATGCTAAATAATACCTGTTCTGCATTTGTAAGAAACCAATCTTTTAGTGTGGCAGCTACTGTATACTTTGGAACTCCCTGCCTGTTGACAATGTCAGGTCCAGACACATCCCCAGCTGTGCACTTGAACCTTCAAGGGGATATGACTCCATTCAGTACAAGAGAGCCACAAGTTCCCAGATCAGGTTGGTTTGCCGCCATTAACATTTCCATCTTGTTTGACTGGATTTTAGGTTTGTTCATTCTTTGCATATGTGCCATTGTGTTACAGTATGTCTTTAAAATATGTTATTCCCAAAAGTAACAATAACAGCCTGCTGTTGCTTTTCAAAGATTAGAAAGACTTTGAAAATCCCATTGTGGAAAAATAGATAGTTATAAGATTATGAAGCCTTTTGTAAAACATACTTTGTGAAGCATCCCTTTCCACTTTCTAGGGATGCTAAATTCCTTTGAAGAATCTTGTTAAAATGTGCAGCATCCTTCTAATCTGATTTTATTGTTTCAGCTCTTCCGGCTTCTAATTATTAGCTAACGATTCTTTCTAGCTGACCTTTCCAAATGTCAGTGCCCCAAGCAGAGAGCAGAGAAAGGGGTTATCATGCCTGGCTACGCATTGAGCTATAGAATCATAGGTCTAGAAGGCCAGCAAGCTCCCCTTTCCCAGGATATCATTATCCATATCCAAAACCCACAAATTAACTAATTAACTCACACAACACAGACTCTGTTCTCTAAACAATACAATGCGGCAATGCGGCGATAAATTTCCTGGCAGCAAAAAACAGTAGATGTAAAACAGGGATGGTGGCATAGAATAGAATGTAAAAATATAAACATACCGTGTTTCTCATATTATAAGACACGTCTTATATTTATTTTTTCCTCAAAAAAACACACTATGGCTTATTTTCAAGGGATGTCTTATTTTTTTCCTCCTCCTCCTGCCGCGGCCGGCATTGCTGCTGCACCTATCACTATGTCTTATTTTCGGGGTATGGCTTATATTCCTTGAATGCTTAAAAATCCTGCTATGGCTTATTTTATGGGGATGCCTTAAAATATGAGAAACAGGGTATATTGTTGTTTAATCATTTAGTTGTGTCCGACTCTTCATGACCCCATGGACCAGAGCACGCCAGGCACTCCTGTCTTCCACTGCCTCCCGCAGTTTCGTCAAACTCATGTTAGTAGCTTCGAGAACACTGTCCAACCATCTCGCCCTCTGTTGTCCCCTTCTCCTTGTGCCCTCAATCTTTCCCAGCGCTAGGGTCTTTTCCAGGGAGTCTTCTCTTCTCATGAGGTGGCCAAAGTATTGGAGCCTCAGCTTCAGGATCTGTCCTTCCAGTGAGCACTCAGGGCTCATTTTCTTAAGAATGGATAGGTTTGATCTTCTTGCAGTCCATGGGACTCTCAACAAAACAACAGGCATATAAACATATATAAAACTACAGAATATAAAATCAACCACTGCAGAGGCCTACCCAAACAGAAGAGGATGTGGAACTGATTGTATAGGTATTTGACGATATAAAATGTATTGTATATCTGTAGAAGTGGAATATAGGTAGCCAGCTCCAAAACAACCTCACCTCCTCAATCCTTTAGAAATAGGGGGAAAGAAGAAGAAGAAAGAGAGAGATGAAAAATGCAATGAATAAATAGGACCAGAACCAGATTGTGGTATGAGATGAGGCATTCAAATCCTCTACCAAGCAACTGATTGTGGAACATAAAATGAGAGCCAAAAAAACCCAGACCTGCTGCCAAACCTTTAGCATTATAATTCAAAGCTAAAAATAGTAATAGATGATCCAGTTTATTAATTAATATGCTCCAGATCCCTGTGTTTTTTCTTAATAGCAGCTAGATCATATCCAAATAAGGTGAAGCTGTTTTTCCTGTTATTTGCATATGCAGATAGAATTAATTATAGCAAGAGAGTAAGGGCTTATCCTCACCTACCTTTTACCCCACCCTTTCCAGCAGAGGCAAAATGTGGGGGGCCCAGAGGGCCCATGGCCCCAGGTGCACATTTTTTGAGGGGGCACAGTCAGGCACACCCACAACAGGCACAGAGCCTTTGCAGCTGAGGCACAGCAGCAGGTGGTTTGGTCTAATGGGCAGGTAGATGGAGGCAACAGGCAAGAAGCCTGTTGGAGGTGGACTCCATTCGCCTTCCACACAGGCTCCGTGTGCACCCTCTGGCACATGCCCCCACCCCAGCAGCCCACTCCACCAGGGGGCCACAACACTTGCCCTGTCCGGGCACTAGCAACCCACGCTATGCCACTGCTTTCCAGGCACAGGTATGCACTTTAAGACTCAATTTTTCTTCGCAGTTGAGCTATCCCCATGAAAACCCACTCTGAATCACAACAGACGGCAATTCAGATTTTCCGCAGGTGGCCATTTCTTCTGATTCCATGGCAAAGAGTGGGTTTTCACGGGGAAAGCTCCAGAGAGAGAGAAGAGTGCTGAAACATAGAGCTTTTAAGCACAGACCATGCCTGGATAGTATGAAGGAAAACTAAGTGTGGGTAAGCCCTCAGAGCCTCTTAGTACAGCTTCCCTACATAGAGATAACCTCATGTACGGAGGTTGTAATGTGTGAAGCAGCCCTAAGTTATAGATAACCTGCACCCTTTATCTGAGCAAACAATCTAATGAAATGCTTCTCAGGTATTCACAGTGCCCTTGAAAATATATTCTTTGTTGAGATTCAATTACAGATCAATTGCACAAAGTCAGAAAAATGCACCAAATGTGTCTCAAAAAGCAGCACTGTATAAACAGGGAGCTGTCAGGCAGCCTCATACATTTCACTGTAATAGTGATATAAAATAAAACTGCAGAGCATCTCTTAATAGAATCTTCTAATTCCTCAAAAAAACCTTAAATGGCTGAGAATAGTTGTTTATATGACATTATGGCAGACTGAAAGAATTTCAAACTGGATGAGAAGAAAGGGAGAGCAACCGAGACAAAAATAACAGGTAGGAAATCTGGATAACAAATGGAGGCTGAGCTAGGAAGTGATGGATAGGAATTGGTGGAGAGCAGGGTTGGAAGAAGCTTCAGCATGAAATCCCTCAAAACAAGAGCAGGAAGCAGTGGGAACGATATCAAGTCAGCAAACAAAATAAGAGATAAAATCAGTGATTGAGCAAGCTGGAGAGGAGGAGTGAAATGAACATAAACGGTAAAGGTAAAGGGACCCCGGACCGTTAGGTCCAGTCACGGACGACTCTGGGGTTGCGGTGCTCATCTTGCTTTACTGGCCGAGGGAGCCGGCGTACTAAGCCGCTTCTGGCGAACCAGAGCAGTGCACGGAAACACCGTTTACCTTCCCGCCGGAGTGGTACCTATTTATCTAATAATAATAATAATAATAATAATAATAATAATAATAATAATAATAATAATAATAATTATTATATACCCCGCCCATCTGGCTGGGTTTCCCCAGCCACTCTGGGCGGCTTCCAACAGAAAAATGAAATAAAATAATCAATTAAACATTAAAAGCCTCCCTAAACAGGGCTGCCTTCAGATGTCTTCTACAAATCTGGTAGCTGTTTTTCTCTTTGATATCTAATGGGAGGACGTTCCACAGGGTGGGCGCCACCACCAAGAAGGCCCTCTGCCTAGTTCCCTGCAACTTGGCTTCTCGTAACAAGGGAACTGCCAGAAGGCCCTTGGTACTAGACCTCAGTGTCCGGGCAGAACGCTCCTTCAGGTATATGGGACCAAGGCCATTTAGGGCTTTAAAGGTCAGCACCAACACTTTGAACTGTGCTCGGAAACGTACTGGGAGCCAATGTAGATCTTTCAAGACTGGTGTTATGTGGTCTTGGCAGCTGCTCCCAGTCACCAGTCTAGCTGCCGCATTCTGGATTAGTTGTAGTTTCCGGATCACCTTCAAAGGTAGCCCCACGTAGAGCGCATTGCAGTAGTCCAAGTGGGAGATAACTCGAGCATGTACCACTCTGGCGAGACAGTCTGCAGGCAGGTAGGGTCTCAGCCTGTGTACCAGATGGAGCTGATAAACAGCTGCCCTGGACACAGAATTGACCTGCGCCTCCATGGGCAGCTGTGAGTCCAAAATGACTCCCAGGCTGCGCACCTGGTCCTTCAGGGGCACAGTTACCCCATTCAGGACCAGGGAGTCCTCCACACCTGCCCGCCTCCTGTCCCCCACAAACAGTACTTCTGTCTTGTCAGGATTCAACCTCAATCTGTTAGCCGCCATCCATCCTCAACCGCCTCCAGGCACTCACACAGGACCTTCACCGCCTTCACTGGTTCTGATTTGAAAGAGAGGTAGAGCTGGGTATCATCCACATACTGATCTCTCCCAGCAGCTGCATGTAGATGTTAAAAAGCATGGGGGAGAGGACAGAGCCCTGAGGCACCCCACAAGTGAGAGCCCAGGGATCCGAGCACTCATCCCCCACCACCACTCTCTGAACACGGCCCAGGAGGAAGGAGCGGAACCACTGTATGACTTTGATGTGCTAATGAACTAAAGAAATCAAAGGGCTGTGTGTATGTATGTACAGGTAATTTGCAAGTTGCATGTATTTAACTTAGGCTCATTCAGCTTTATGTGCTTGGTTAAAAAAAATTAAATAAAATAAATAAACAGAGGCAGGAAGGGAGTGAGCCTCTGGGAGAAAAGACTTTGGCAATTCCACCCATCATTGAACACAATGTGTTTTGACTCTACATGATTTTGGCTCTACACACTATCCCCAGAATGTAACCCCCAGTGTGTTGAGAGTCTCCTGTATAAGTGTGTATACTGCATGAGCTGCAATAAATGATAAGACGAACTGCACATTTGCATAGCAAAAAAGGGCCTGTTCTTTCACATGATCACAGTCATGTGTAGGCCTAAAGCAGAAGTTTGTGACATGCATTGGTGGGCGTGCATTCACTAAACAGCAATTATGTGATTATAGCAGGAGTTTCTGAAGCCACCCTAATCATGAGAATAACCATGACATGAGAGGGCGTGTGCTAGGGAGCTCATATATCTTCCCCTTGTTGCCGAACACATAAAGTAGCTCTAGGTCAGATTTGCATTTGACCTTGTGAATTCCAGCATTTAGATAACTGGGTTTGTCTATACAACTTCAGAGGAGATGCGGCAACATGAATCAAATTGCTGTGGGTTTGGGGTCTGAACCTCAAGTCTAGGTTTGTTTGGACTGCTTGGTGGCCTATTGTGCTGATTGATATTTTGAAGTTATACATTGAGCTAATACAAAAACTCCCCCGGAGGATGGAGAAGCAATCTATACCAGCTTCCAGTTTCCAAGGGAAGATGCTGAACATTCTCTTTCCAGCAAAAATTCTGTGCCCGGGTGCCCCGCACCCCTTGCACCCCTGGGTAAAGACGGCCCTGACTCTGAGTTGTTGCTGATATTGAAGTCAATGGGGAATGTTATGCATCTGGGATCTCTGGGTATATATATCAGTGCAGTTCAAGTCAAGATCTTGAGGGTTGGAATTATTGCTAATTCATTTACTTGGACCGCAAAAAATATTTGGAATCACTGATACTACATGCGTATGTTTCCCTTTAAGGCAGGGATTAGGCCTGCGTAAACCATCAACAGTCTGAATAATACTGCATGGGGAAGTCAATTTGAATAGATAGCTGAACTGGGGACGTTACATTTGTAAAGTTAATTAAAATCATCCCAGAAGGCTTTCAAAATATTTTTAACTGCACAATGTTTCTTCAGCATCACATCATGCTTTGCACTGATTTTGTTAAGCTCTGCTAGCTAGAAATGCAAATGATTTGCTGTGCCCTACTTAATGCTCGTAAGAATTCTGGGGAGCTGTTTTCAAGCTATTCCACGAGCACTGAGATTTTTGTTTGCCCCTCATTTCGTTGTTCAGAATTTGAAGAGCTTTTTTAAAAAAATTAGTCAAACATACATTTCTGTGTGTTGTGTCAAGAACTATAAGCCATCCCCACAGTGTAAAATTAAACAGGATCACGATGTTCAAATAACGCAGAAAGTGAAATTGTCAGGAACCACAATTCTGAAATGGTGTTTGATTTTCCAGAGAGTGCACCTTTCAGAAGGCCTGTTCTACTTTTTTCTTGATAATCTCCAGATGGGATTGCATCATTTCTTCTGTCAAGGATTTGACAATTGTTTTAGAAGCTTGTTTTCCTTTGGGTGATGTTGTGATGCAGAGGTATCATTTCAGGCTGAGTGGGAGAGGCAAGATGCCCAGTAAGGTTCAAAGGCCTGCTGTTATTTTCAAAATTAAATAGCAGAAATCCAGTGAATTTTAAGGACATTTATTGAGCCATCTTAATCAAAGGCATAGGTGCTCATCAGGAATGAAAACAACTTGTAGTATGAAACACAGTATACGAGGAAATCATCACACAGTGCACAGTTAAATGATGGGATTTGCTATCACAAGATAGACATCAACCTGCATGGGTTTAAAATGGATTAATTCATGGAGGATAAGGCCCTCAATGGCTACTAATTATGATAATTATATTTCCAAGGAGGTTTGTATCTGAATACCTAGTTGCTGAGGATCATGAGTTCTGAGGTTCCATGACCTGCCTGTAGGATTCTTAGAGGCATCTCATTAACCACGGTGAGAACAGAATCCTGAACTAAAAGGGTCTTTGATCCGATCCATCAGGGTTCCTGTGTTCTTCTGCCTCTCACAATGGCAGCCCTGCAAGGACTTTGCTATTGATCCCTCCACTTCCCACAGCTAATGCAACTGGACACAAATACTGTGTTTGTGAAAGCTGAAACTGAAACAGTTCCAGACCTCAGTGCTTAGTATTGCTGTAGGGAAGGTCGGGCCATGAACGTTCATGATGACACCATCAGCCTGAGGAGACTTTGGGTGATTACAGTGGGGGGGGGCGAGCATCTGGGTACATTTGCCCTGGACCTCAGAGGGGTAAGCTGGCCTCACCAGCCAGACGTATGTTGTCGTGCCAAGAATGCCCTGTGTCCCTCAGCTACCCAGGGCCTCAGACAAGCTCTGCCTGCAGAAATGTTTCTCCCAGGGCTCTCATTCTCTCATTCGGTAGCCAAATGTATTGGACATACCACATCCTTTCATATTGTCTCACCTGCCCTATACATTGAAGGCAAGTCCATGGGTTTATTCATATGATAGTTTGAAGCTATGGCAGCAGATTCATCATGATCAAGCAGGTTTTTTTTTACCTGGGAGACATATGAAGGACAATATTAGGAATATAATCGATGTCTTGGAAAAATTAGAGGTGAAAAAGAATTCTAAAGCTTTGTTAATGTTCATCGATGCAGAGAAGGCCTTTGATAACATTTCTTGGAGTTTCATGAATAAAAATTTAGAAAAGATGGAGGCTGGGCAAAGCTTTATGAATGGTTTAAATGCGATTTATTTTGAGCAGAAAGCAAAAATTATAATAAAAAATGTGGTATCAGAGGAAATTAGAATTGAGAAGGGCCGCCCCTAGCTCCAGTCTGGTGGGGGGCAGCGCGGGGGCAGCGCCCCTGGCCCGCCCCCTCGCCTCCTCCGCCTGAGCGGGAAGAAGCAGAGCACACTACGGAGCGGGTCCTGGCACATGTGTCATGATGTCACGATGCATGTGTCATGGCGCATGCGCGCTGCGGAGTGACGCCCTGCCCCCAGGGGGTGCTGCCCCGTGCGGGCAAGTAGCACTGTTAGCCCCTGAGCACACATAATTAATAATAATAATAATAATAATAATAATAATAATAATAATAATAAATTATTTATACCCTGCCCATCTGGCTGAGTTTCCCCAGCCACTCTGGGCGGCTCCCAATTGAGTGTTAAAAACAATGCAGCATTAAATATTAAAAACTTCACTAAACAGGGCTGCCTTCAGATGTCTTTTAAAAAATAGGATAGCTGCTTATTTCCTTGACATCTGATGGGAGGGTGTTCCACGGGGCGGGCGCCACTGCCAAGAAGGCCCTCTGTCTGGTTCCCTGTAACCGCACTTCTCGCAATGAGGGAATCGCCAGAAGGCCCTTGGCGTTGGACCTCAGTGTCCGGGCTGAATGATGGGGGTGGAGATGCTCCTTCCAGTATACTAGACCAAGGCCGTTTAGGGTTTTAAAGGTCAGCACCAACACTTGGAATTGTGAAACATACTGGGAGCCAATGCAGATCTCTCAGGACCGATGTTATATAGTCTCGGTGGCCACTCCCAGTCACCAGTCTAGCTGCCGCATTCTGGATTAATTGCAGTTTCCGGGTCACCTTCAAAGGTAGTCCCACGTAGAGCACATTGCAGTAGTCCAAGCGAGAGATAACTAGAGCATGCACCACTCCACCATGTTGAGAAAACCCCTTAATCTTTATTTTATTTTACTCTTTGGTAAATCTCAGAAAGGGGCAAGATTAGATTTAGACACACAAAGCATTTAAATAAAAATCAAGACTCTTTGCACTCTGCTCTGCTCCCTCTTGCTTCCTGCCCAGGGTGGCCTTGCCCTCTGCCTGCCCCTCAGAGCCAACACATCACATGGGGCTGGGTCTCGGAGGCTGCAGCCTCTCCTCTTCCTTGCCCGCTCTCCAGAAGGGAGGAGTTCAGCAGCAGCAGCCATGGAGAGGAGAGGCTATGGAGAGCCAACGGGATGCTTCCTGGCAGCTGCTACTGCCTCCACTGCCGTCGTTCAGGACAAGCCCCAGCTCATCCTCCTCCCCAGGCTTGACTAACAGCCTCTGACAGCCTTATCCTCTATGAATTTTGTCAAATTCCAGCATAGCCAATGTTAGGGATACTGGAATTGTACAAGAAATTTAGAGAGCTAGTCCAGAGACAAAAGAAGAATGGCAGATGAAACTGATGGAGTATGCGGAGATGGTGAAACTGATGGGGAAGATCCGAAACCAGGAAGATCAAGTATTTCCTAAAGATTAGAGTAAATTTGTAATTTACTTAAAAGGCCACGGTAAACAGTTAAAATCTTTGGCAGGGATATAAGGACACTTGTAATGCGGAATTATTTATGATCATTATTGTTAATTAATAGGTAGATAATGGTAAAAGATGCGGAAAACTTAAATTTAAATATGGAATCCATGGAGGGAGGGAAGGAGGTCCAAACCTTGTATCTGAATGTTTGGAAATGTTATGTTTTATATGTATAAAATTATTTAAAACTTTTAAAAATATTTTTTTAAAAAAAAAATCTAGAGAGCCATTGGGTTAGGCACTATGGTGCTAGAGGTTACACAATAGGCTAAGATTATAAATATGGTTTGTACTGTTGTCAAACCAGGCATCTGTTACTTAAGAGGCTTTTTCGTAAGACAGCTGGCATCATTACTGCATGGTCACAGCAGCCTGTTTATAATGGCAGCACTACAATGAATTAATGGAACTGTCTGATCCCATTCTGAAACGTGTTAGCAGCATCAGGAATAGATTAGTTCCCCTCTGCCAGACTTCAGAGTGGACTGTGACATTTGAGATTATCTCCAGGGTTTCTCAACCTTTTTTTGAATTCGCACCCCTTCCTTCTAAACTCTTCCACTCAAACCCAACACAGCATTTGGAGATTTTTGCATAACATTATCTGTGGATTGATACTAATCTACGTAACACTGGGGGGGGGGGGGACAGAATATAACCTCTCTGACCCCACCCCCATCAAAAATAACAACTGGAGAACTTGGACTAGAGATAGCCATTGTGGCGCCCCCTGGAGGTTTGTTGGATTTCTCTCTTAGCTATCTACAGCTTTTCAATAGCATGTGTCTGTGGCTTTGCTAATTACATCATTAACCAGCACACAAACAAATGTAATTTGTTGTAGTTGGATTGCTTTATAATTGAGTATCTCTTCATTATGGCAGGCAAAAGCAACAGCTATTACCACCCGCTTTCACTGTTACATCATTCCATTGCCACCAATAGTTTTAATTTGAGGAGCGGGGACTCCATTTTTTGTGCTTGCAGTTCCAGGTAATAAAAAAATTCCTTCAGTAGCACCTTAAAGGCCAACTAAGTTTTTATTTTGGTATGAGCTTTCGTGTGCATGCAGACCAACACGGCTACCTACCTGTAACTAGTTCCAGGTAATGTTAGTATCGCTCCAAGTGTAGCCCCCCCCTTTTTGCTACAAGTATTTCCTGTTATGTAAGTGCTTCTGAGAACAAGGGTTCTTTTACAGAGAGGGAAAGCACTGACTGTGTTTTCATTTTAGCTCAGGTCAAGTGTGGTACAGAGAGGGGAATTAAATTTGCAGACCTGCTTCTCTAAATCTGCCCTCCCCAAAATTTGGGGTCAGAGTTCACTTCAGGTCTAGTGGCTATGAATTTTCCAAGCAGATGTTGCTTCCCCACTCCCTTGGAAATGTGCATGGCTCTGGCAGGGGTCTAGAGCTCTCACACCCCAAAGCCCAGTACCTTGCTTGCACTTTTGTTGCACTTTAGCCCCCTGGGCAGCAACCATGGGATTGAATTCACAGAACAAACCTAGGCAGAGCAAACCCACCACTAATGCACTATTACCGTGTCAAGAAAATGTTGCAGAAAACATCTATAATAAAACCAACAGGGAAGGGGGCACTGTAGGAAATAAACAGATTCCCATTTTACTCAGAAGGCAAAATTGTGGAATATTTTACTTCTGCCCTGACCCTCCAAGAAATATTTGAGCGTCAATCTCACACACGCAATTGCAATCACTTCCTTGGTTTTGGGAGCATCTATATGGTTTGCAAAGTCACAGATCACGTCACCGTCAGTGGGAAGCTAAAATTAAAAAGATGGATGGATAATGAGGAATTAGCATTTAGTGACCTTAATCAGTCTAGCGATGATTACAGCATTTTCACGCACCATAATATACAAATGTTAATAAGAAAAGTGCCATAAATATGTTAATACATGTAAATGGTACAATTTAGCCCCCGTAGGAATATAGATTATCTCAGCACCTATTTTGCAAACAGGTATTATGGAGCTTACACTCCAAGCATAAACACACATTCTCTATTACGAATTAAAGAGAAGTGTAAAATGTTTCAGCCCCTTCATGGATCAATGCCTTGTCGTGGCGAAGGGGCTTGAATAACTCAGAGAAGCTATGAGCTATGCCATGCAGGGCCACCCAAGATGGACAGGTCATAGTGGAGAGTTTTGACTAAACGTGATCCACCTGGAGAAGGAACTGGCAAGCCACTCCAGTATCCCTGCCAAGAAAACTCCATGGACAAAGACAACAGGCATATAAAAGTTATGACGCTGGAAGATGAGCCCCTCAGGTCGGAAGGCGTCCAACATGCTACTGAGGAAGAGCGGAGGACAAGTACAAGT